>NW_005871483.1:0-5990 GCF_000147115.1 Myotis lucifugus
GCGGAGCAGGGGCCTAGGAGGTGGGAGAGAGGGCAGCTGAGTGCGGGAGGTCCTGGGTGTGGCCAGCGGCCGCGGAGCTGGGCTGCAGCTGGCCACGGGGCCTGAGAGGGTCCCAGCAGAGGCCTGGGAGCTGGGCTGGCGGTTGAAACCTTCTCCACATTCCCTCCTAACCCTGTCCCCAGCCCGGCACCTGCTCCTGGCTATTTGGTTGGGGGAGAATTCCTTCTGGGAATTGGGAACAGCTGACCCTTGGCCTCTGATTTCTGACCCCCCGCCCAGCTTGGCAGCCTGGAGGATCCGAGGTCCAGGTGCTGCTGGCGGGCAGGCGGAGAAGTCCTGTCGGGGAGGCAGGGTTCACGGCCGTGCAGTGGCCCTCAGTGGGGGCCCCCGTTTGACACCATTCCTCAGGGGGGTCCAGAAGCCCCTGGCAGGCAGCGGCATGCACTCTCAGCCTGGATGACAGCAGCAGCTCGCTGAGCAGGCAGACTCCTGCCTCGAGGTGCGAGGTAGGAAGCGGGGCTGACCTGGTTCTCTCCACTTCTTTCTCTGTCCTGGAGCCCGTGGGAGCGCACCCCGGAACAGAGGGTCCCCTGGCCTCCGGTCCACCTGTCTAGTAAGGGGACTTCTGACACGATGCTTCTTTCTGTCCTGGACGGTTTGGCTCAGTGGATAGAGCATTGGCCTGCGGACTCAAGGGTCCCGGGTTCAATTCCTGTCGGGGGCATGTGCCTTGGTTGCGGGCACATCCCCAGTGGGGAGTGTGCAGGAGGCAGCTGATCGATGTTTCTCTCTCATCGATGTTTCTGGCTCTCTATCCCTCTCCATTGCTCTCTGTGAAAAATCAATGAAATATATTTTAAGGGAAAAAAATGCTTCATTCTGGGCCTCAGTCTTCCCATCTAGAAAATGGGGTTCTGATACCACCCTCCCAGCAGTGAGGGAGAAGGTGATAAAATGGGTGAAGGCAGATGCGGGTACACGCTGGTGAATGTGAGCTGCAGCTCCGTGCCTTCTCTGGCGGTGGTGAGGGATCCTCCGAGGGGGGCAGGGAGGCCGGGAGGGGGCCGCGTGGGAAGGGGTAGAAGCAGAAAGATGGAGCTCCTGTCAGGTGCAGAGCAGTGTCCCAGCTCCCAGGGCCTGCTCAGGGATGGCCCCAGGGCCCTTCCCACGGGCAGGAGCTCAGGAGTGCCAGGGAGAGGCGTGTGCTTTGCATAAGCCAGTCTATCTGCCTCCACGTCTGTCTCAGGCAGCCTGGGCGCCAGCTGGGTCTCCACCTGATCTGAGTGTCCCAGCCTGAAGGGAGCCTGGGCCAGTCCCTTTGGGGTACAAAGGCCGAAAGGGCCGGGGATGTTCCCAAAGCCACAGGGTGGATGCGGGGCAGGATGAGAACAGACACCTAGGCCTTTGCTTCCCAGTCCTGTATGCATTTCTACCACAGAATAGTGATGACGGTGGTGGTGATGCTAAAAAGAGTCCTATCAGCCCAGCTGGTGTGGCTCCGCAGTTGAGCATCGACCCAGGAACCAAGAGGTCACTGGTTCGATTCCAGTTCGGGGCACATGCCCAGGTTGTGGGCTCGATCCCCAGGGTGGGGCGTGCAGGAGGCAGCCGATCAATGATTCTCTCTCATCATTGATGTTTCTATCTCTCTCTGCCTCTCCCTTCCTCTCTGAAACCAATAAAAATATATTTAACAACAACAACAAATAGTCCCATCAGTGAGCATTTACCAAGCATCTGCAGTAGGCTGGGCACAGCTGTCAGTACTGAGCACACACTGACGCATTCAGTCCTCACACTAACCCACGGGGTAGGTGTTATGATCATTTCCCGGTTGGCTCCTCAAGGCACCAAAGAACAGAGAGGTTGGGTGACTTCCCCAAGGCCGCAGAGCTGGCTGTGGCAGAGCTGGGACTCAGACCTGGGGGTGTGTCCCCGGGCCCACACTCTAATGGGCCACATCCTGCACTGCGAGTTCACAATGGAGCCAACTGGGGGTCCCTCCGTGCCCCCGGGTCTGGCCCGGCCCCCCACTCTCCAAACTCCCGGCTTCTAGACCCCCCAGCAGGACCTCTGGGTCTGAGTGGGAGGGGCAGAGTCCCTCTGGCTGGGGCTCCGGCCCAGAGGTGATTCAAAGTTGATTGCCTGGAGAGCATGCTTTGTCTCCTGGTGTCAAGCCCAGAACAGCCGGGGAGACAATTGCTGCAGGAGCCACATTTGTTAATCTCGCATTCGTTAATTTATTTTATTTTCCATCCTCAGAATTAGGGCGAGCCTCTTGAACTCAATATGCAAATGTATGCAAAGCAAGATGAACAGGCATCTTTAAAAGCACTTTTTCTCCCCTGCCTGCATTAGTGGAATTGCTGCTCTCTCCAGCCAGCGGGCGGGCGGAGGGTGGTGGGCAGATGTGGGGGAGGGGGTCCTCTGTCACTTCCCAAAGCAAGTTTCTGTCCACTAGCTCGCATGTCTGCAGTGGGTCTTTATTACCATTTATTAGACCAGTCCAACGAGGCTCCAAGGACTGACGTTTCATGCTCAAGATCACAGAGAAAAGAAGGGGTGAAGCTCGAACCTGGGGTGGGGTACGGGGGGGTGGGGGGTGGGGGTGGGGGATGGGGGCTGAACCAGGCTTGGGCTCTGGGAAAAGTGGCCAGTATGGTAGCCCCAGCAGCATCCGCCACCCTCTCCTCCCTCTCCCTCCCGGCAGTCCTTCCTGCGGTTGGCCTTGGCCCCTTGGCCAGGAGATGGAGAAAAGTTCTGCCCACTGCCTGCTCCCTGCTCCAGTCCCCCCTCCCCCACGGACCCAGCGGGAGCAAAGTTATTGTTCTCCAGGTGTTTAACCATCTCTCCGATCAGAGGGCCTCGGTTAAATTGCTAGAAAAGCCTTTCCTCGGCTTTCCCAGGGAAGCAAAAGCTACCAGATTTTCTCAGCAGTAGTCGTATTTGCTGGAGGGGGAAACAGAGAAAGAGAATGTCAGAGAAAGAGAGGTGGGAGAGGGAGAGAAAGAGAGAGGGAGGAAGGAGGAGGAGGAGGAGGAGGAGGAGGAGGAGGAGGAGGAGGAGGAGGAGGAGGAGGAGGAGGAGGAGGAGGGAGGAGAAGTAACAGGACTTCCATGTCTTTAGAAAAGAGGCCCCTCCCTCCACCTTCCTCCCCTCTCCCCTCCTCCAGCCCCTCCCCTTCTCCCTGAAGGATGAAGCCAGACCTGCAGAAGGGCTTGGGGACTGGAGTGGGCGCAGAGCTCCTGAGGTGCATGGAAATGTGAAGGAGGATGGAGGTAGGGCCCCCTGGGAAGAGGCAGAGAGCATTCCAGAGTCTGAAGAGGAGACTGTTGGGCGAGAATAAATGAGCAAGGGGGCAGGGAGATGTTTCTACCCTCTTCAGACCAACCCCCATGGGTCTGTGCAGACTCCACAGCCTGGGGTTGGAATGCCATCCAGCCGGTGCCCAGTTTCCCTGCAGGGTGCCCCCTCCTGGCTCAGAGCCTTCCCTATCCTTAGAGGCCCAGGTGGTCAGGGGGCAGGAGACCACGGCTGCCTCCCTGGGCAGCTCCCACCTGCTCCCTGCGCCCACCAGTGCCCCAGGCTGCAGCCTGCTGCTGGGGGAGAGAGGCCCAGGCAGAAGGCAGGGCTGCAGCCTGGGTTCGAAGGAGAGGTGCCCACCATAGGCTCTGTGAAGGCACAGATACCAGTGGCTCTGCCATCAAACCGCCTGTATGACAAGTTTTCCCGGAATCCCAGCCCCAACAGTCAGCTCTCAGTGAGCAATTGGGGATCCTGGGTGGAGGGACCCTAACAGCCTTGCCCCAGAGTACCAGCTAGCCCCCCCTCCATGGCAGGGGGGTGCCACCAGGGTACCCACTCTCACGACACTTTCCTTCCAACCCCCTTCCCTTCATCAAATTATTCTCCAACATCAGGTTTTATTGGAAAAGAGTGGGAGGCAGGTTGAAAAATAAACATTTTAAAGATAAATCAATAAATAAGGGAGCAGGCCACTCTTTTCCCCTTTAATTTTTTAAGGGAAAAATTAATTTTCCCCTTGCCTAAGTACCTGTCACCTTAAATTAATGTCTCTGGGAGCGAAAATGATGGAGAAGTTGGGTCATTAGGCAAATTTTAATTAGAAGCTCAGATGTCCTTTACTAATAAGATCTTACATATATTTCATTCTGTTCTTGCCTCCCGACTGCCAGGACATCTTTGCAACACAACTGAGGGCCTGGGGGCCAGGGCGATGCGATCTTAGGGAGATGGGGTTGGGGTAAGGGAGAGGAATGGGGGGTTGTTTTTTTCCATGCAAGGGGCTGAGAAGGGCAGGGGAGGGGGGTCATGCGGGAAAGGTATTTCTGCTTTTATTTCAGAAAGGGGGGCGGTCCACTCCAGGGCCCGGGCCTGCTACCTCTCTCCGTGTGTGTGTGTGTGTGCGTGTGTGTGTGTGTGTGTGTGCGTGCGCGCACACGTGAGCAGTGAAGCAGTATACAGCAGTTAAGAGGGTGGGTTCTGAAACCAGACTAGTCAAGATTCACATTTAGGCTCTAACTGTGTGTCCTTGAACTCGCCGCTTAATTCCTCTGTGCCTCAGTTTCCTTGCCTGAAAAATGGGCATAATGGGGACCTACCTCCTACGGGTGTTGGAACGGCTCACCCTGACTTGACCTGCTCACAGTGCGCCACCTGCGAGCCCAAGAGCCGCCCTCAGGACAGCACTGGGCGTGGGTCAGGAGGACATGGCTCTGAGCCCGACACCCCCACCTCCAGCCTGGGTGCCGTGACGCTGGTAGGCCACCTCACTTCTCTGAGCATTTGTAGGTTTGCTGCTGGCCAAGAGGCCCAGAGATGAGCCCTGGGAGTCTGAATGTCCCTCCCTGGGTGGGACAGCGCTCCGAGGACACGCAGCACACGCTGGGGAGCGCTGGCCACGAGCCAGGAGGCGGGCCTGCTCCACCTGCCTGCTCCACCTGCCTGCTCACTTGCAGGCAGTGCTAGTCAACACGCATGACAGGATGCAGCTGATGACATGCCTCCAGCAGGTGCGTGCCTGTCTGTGCATGTGGTCAGGGAGAGGGACCCAACGAGGCTCCTCCAGCCCCTCAGGGGACTCCATGGCTCTTCTGGACCGAGTCCTTCCCCGGCTTTGCAAATGTGCCCCGTCTCAGCCAGGCCCACGCAGGCCGCACGCGCAGGCACAGAGCTCGGGGGCCCCTCCCAGGACCTGCTGGTGGTGGACAGTGGCATGTACTGATATTTCGCATCCCACCCGTGTCTGTCTGGATCGAATGTGCTCAGACTCAGGCTGGGACATGACTCATGTCCCAGGAGCCTCTCTGGCCTAGTTGTGGGAACCCAGGCTCGAGGGAGCCCTGGGCCCCTTGGGGAACACAAGTTCCCAAATTTCGGCTTTAATTTTGTCCAGAGGCCCTTCGTCACAGGGCAGGAGGACACAGTGGCTGTGAGCTTCCCCCTGGATGTTCTTGCTCCCCTGGCACTGTTGGGGGAAGAGACTGCGAGGAGGACCATGCACAGGGCCTGTGAATGGGCATGAGAGGGACCTGCCACGTCCCAGGCGCTGTGCCCTCCACTTTGCACACTGACCCATTTAGTCCTTGAACGACCCCAGAGACACTGTCATTGTCCCCTTTCACAGACGGGAACACTGAGGGAAGGAAATGTTCCCAAGGCCACACCGCGGGAAGCTGATATTCACATCTAGGCCTGGCTGGGTTTTAATTCCCTCCTTTGTAGATAAGCATGTGGGCACCCTGGGGGGGCGCGTGCCAGACAGTCCCCCAGCCTCTGTGGGCACGAGCGCCTGTGGCTCAGAGGCCACGGGGTTTGAGAAGCTGTGTGTCTGCAGGTGAGGCCCTTCCCCTCTCTGGGCCTTCCTCTCCCCCGGGGGCAGTGAATCAAGTGAACTCTGGCAGCTTCTGAGAACGAGTTTGGAGGACTCCCTGGAGAAGAGAAAGAATGCAGAGGGCAGAGGAGCTGGT
>NW_005871483.1:6590-31188 GCF_000147115.1 Myotis lucifugus
GGTGGGAGGAAGCCCGGCTGGGAGACCGCACTCACTTCTTTGGTCACCTGTGATGTACGAAGCTCTTCCACACACACTGTCTCATTAAATTCCTCCATCGCCCCATTTTATTTTATGCTTTAAAAATATATTTTATTGATTTTTTTACAGAGAGGAAGGGAGAGGGATAGAGTTAGAAACATCAATGAGAGAGAAACATCGATCAGCTGCCTCCTGCACACCTCCCACTGGGGATGTGCCCGCAACCCAGGTACATGCCCTTGACTGGACTCGAACCTGGGACCCTTGAGTCCACAGGCCGACGCTCTATCCACTGAGCCAAACCGGTTAGGGCCATCGCCCCATTTTAAACAGAGGAAACAGGCTCAGAGAGGTGAAGGGATTTGCCCAAGAACCCAGCGTTCCAGGTGGCGGGGTCAGGAGGCAAACGCCAGCCCCATATGACCCCAGGGCCTTTCCACTTTCCCAGGGCGCCTCTCTCCCTCTCCTGGCCCGGAGTTGGGCGTTCTGAGTTTCAGAGACGCGATGTCAGTGCTAAATTGCCATGCACACTCCCCCGGGCATCTGTAACATGAGATGATTAGACCGCATGATTTCCAAAGTCCTTTCTAGGGTGGTCTCTGTACTTAAAAGGTGAGAGTTTGGGGGCTCCCCCAACCCAGCGTTGAGAACCATGAGTGGCTTGGAGGGACATCGGGGTCACTAGGCTGACCTTTGTCATCAATGGATTAGAATGGAGTCTTTTTGCTTCTGGGGACCTCACTGACCTTCCCTTCTGCAGACCTGAGTCCTCAGGCTGTGGGTTCGAGGCTTGCAGACGTGGAACTGCCCCGGGGAAGGGGGTGCAGAGACAGCCCAGGCCTCGGCTCAGCAGGCAAGGAAGCCTGCGCCCCTTCTTTCCTGCCCCCTCCCTCCCAGCCACAGGCCCCAGTGAGCAGCTGACCACCCAGGTTCCCAGACGCTTGCCTGCACTGGATACACGGAATAACAGAGATGCTTCTGGGGCTGGGAGGAGGGGGATGGGAGGTAGGAGGCGAACCTGAACCTGTAAAAATGTAAGAGAGAGATTTCAGGCTCCAGGTGTTGCACTTTCTTCACGCTTTTAGGAAGGTGTCTGCTCCCTGAAAGGACTCCTGGCCTGAGTGTCATTTTCTGAGAATCACCCCACTCCTCTGAGCTCACGCCACCTCCTTGGTGCTGAGCAGGGAGAGGCAGAGGCAGATCTCTGCTTCTGGGGGGACCAGTCCTTGTCCTGTGGGAATATGAACCCGGCGAGGGAGACACAGCTCCCTGTGGGGATGGGTGCCCGGCTGGACAAGTATCACAGCTGCCTCTCTTAGGGAAGGGATTCTTCCGTTGGTGGGGAATATAGTGTCCTTGACTTCATAGGGGCACTTCAAGGGACCGAAAGGGGGAAATGTAAAGTTCAAACGTAGAAAGATGACTGCAGAAGAGGATTCAACTGGATACTGGGAGGGGGGTGGGGTGGGGGGTGGAGGGAGGTGGAGAAGGTGTGGGACCTCCCTCCAGTGGCCTTTCTCTTGGAAAGAGGCGAGTCACTCTCAGAAAGCCCAGTAATAAAGGGTGTGTGTGTGTGTGTGTGTGTGTGTGTGAGAGAGAGAGAGAGAGAGAGAGAGACAGAGAGAGAGACAGAGAGAATCTCATGCTCAGAACAGGAACGCTCACTTTCTAAATCTGTTTGGCAGAGATTGTACAAGGAAACCTTGAGAAAAGGATTATCTCGTCTTGTTCCTTGCCACTGGGGACAGAGCAGCTCAAATTGGAGACAAACATATAAATAGCATGTCTCCCTCCACCAAAATGAAGCTGTTGGACTGTGTGTTCTTTGTTGAGTTATGAGGAAAAGCTCTGGGAGTCATAAGAGCACAGCTGGTCACGGTGGGACTTCAGAAGGGTCTCCCTCTGGGTCCCAGTTTTCCCATCTGTAAATGGTTAATTCAGTTAACCATTTATAATATCTCTCAAGTCTTTTCTAGCCCCTGATATTCTTTTTTTATGTTTTTACTAGAGGCCCGATGCACGAAATGCGTGCAAGAGTAGGCCTTCCTTCCCCCGGCTGCCGGCACCGGCTTCCCTCTGGCACCCGGGACCCGGGCTTCCCTCGCAGGCCCGGCTTCATCCGGAAGGACGTCCAGTCTAATTAGCACATTATGCTTTTATTATTATAGATTTTTATCCTTGTGAGTCTTCTCAGCCAGCTTCCCCTTGGAGGCAGGATCTGCCCATCGTTCTGAAGATCTTGAGGCCTCCCTGGCTGGTTTTACTCAGTGGTTAGAATGTCAGCCCACAGACCAAAGGGTCTTGGGTTTGATTCCTGGTCAAGGGCACGTACCTTGGTTGCGGGTTTGATCCCAGCCCTGGTTGGGGTGTGTGTGGGAGGCAATCAATCGATATGTCTCTCTCACATTGATGTTTCTCTCTCTCCAATCCCCATCTCCTCCCTCCCTTCCACTTTTTCTGAAAATCAATTAAAAAAAATCCTCAGGTTAGGATTTTTTAAAAAAAGGATGAAGACCTTGGGGCCAATGGGAATCATCCACCTGGCCTGACTAGTCATACTTTTCCCATTTGCCTGTCGTCAAGCTTTGTACATACATGTGGCCAACACTATAATCAGGTCTAAGAATGACATAGCCAGAGTACAAGCAGCGTGTGCAAGCCAGAGTGTGTACATAACAAGACCAGGGCTGAAGGAGCTCAGAGAACATCGCCTCCAGCCCTCTCACTGAATACTGATGCTCAGCCCTGGTTGCATTGGTTAGGACTTGCACTGACGCCCATTCCCACAAAGGCTCCTGTTTATATGGAGGAAGGGGCCATGAAGAGGAACCATGGGGAAATGGAGAAGAAAAGGAGCAGGTTATATACTCCTATGACCCTTTCTCCTCCTCCCATGGGATGAGGGTGGTGTGGCCATCGTGTGGCCATGGCCTTTCATCAATGACTGATACCATGACCTTAAGGTTTCCCACCAAAATCTTAACAACAGGAGAGTTGGCCTCCAAGAGCCCACTTTTATCTTTAGTCTTGGCTGTAGAGCATGCAAGGGTTTGCGCTTTAGTAATCTGAAGCTCAAGGGGCCTTTGCTTTTTGGATTTCTGAGGAAGTGTTCACAGTCTCATAGTGAATCTGAAAAGAGCAAGGTACACGCCCCCTCTACCATTCATTGAGTCCTCATCATACCTTCAGTGCTTTACATTTATTATCTCATTGAATCCTCGTGAGATTCCGGTTTAAAGGGATTTTTGTTATTAGGCATTTTACAGATGTGGAAGCAGAGGCCCAGAGAGATCAAATATCTGGCCCACACTCAACAGCTAGCAAGTGGGAGGTCATAGTTTCCAGTCCAGACCCCGTGATTCTTCCATTCCAAAATGAATGGTGCAGGTCCGGGGAGAAGAACAGAACTGGCCTGAAAGAATCTCAGTGAGTCCTCTCAGATTGCCCATCTTCCCCCACCCGCAGCCCGGTCTTGGTTGTCGTGGATTTCCTCTCAGAGTGAGTCCATTCTTCTCCCTTCTCTGCAGAGCGGAGCTGGGTCAGCCTCTGCCTTCTCCATGCCCACCAGATCTTACATATGCCTCTTGGGGGAGTTTTTTCATCACACTAGTGGTTTTGAAAAACTGGAAATGTTCCACTCTGGCTGGATGGCCAAGTTGGTTGGAGCATCGTCCCATACACCAAAAGGGTCATCGGTTCAATTCCCAGTCAGGGCACACACCTAGGTTGTGGGTTCGATTCCAAGTCTGGGCATGTATGGGAGGCAGCTGATCAATGTTTCTCTCTTCTCTTCTCTTCTCTTCTCTTCTCTTCTCTTCTCTTCTCTTCTCTTCTCTTCTCTTCTCTTCTCTTCTCTTCTCTTCTCTTCTCTTCTCTTCCCTTCCCTTCCCTTCCCTTCCCTTCCCTTCCCTTCCCTTCCCTCCTCTCTCTCTCTCTCTCTCTCTCTCTCTCTCTCTCTCTCTCTCTCTCTCTCCATATCCTTGGGTGAGGATTTAAAAAAAGGAAATGTTCAGACAACTCCCTCTGCTCCACAAGGGTGGTTTGGTGGCTCCCTCGAGTAGTTAATCTGCGGCTGGGGCGGTGTCCTGCTGTTACTGGCTTTACTCACCCAGTGGCTCCTGCTGATGCCGTCATCTCTCCACTTCTCGCCTCTGCACGTGTGTAGAGCTTATGTGAGTAGCGATGAGGTGCTGGGGGAGGAGACCCCGAGGCGTCCAAAGGAAAACACTTTGTTGGAAATGTGATAGAATCGTCAACATTACTTGAAACCGATGGCCTCAACTGTGAGACACGCGACAGATTCTGTTTACTCTGCAGCAGCGTGAAAATGGTTTAAATGTCACCAATAAGGGAATTAAAAGCAAAGGAACGTTGGACAGGAGTCAGAGTCTGGGGTTAGGAGAAACAGCCAGGACAAAGTTTACAAGCATGACTCAGCACCACGGACAGAGGCAGTGCCTGTTAGCTACCCTCCTCCCTTTGCTCTTTTTTTTTTTTTTTTAAATGATGCTGTGCTGGGGTCAGGCCCTCCAGCTGGCAGGCCTCCCTCTCCTGACCTGTTTATCTGACCTCTGCCTTCCCTTTGCCCTCGCGTGGGCATCTCCTGGGGCCACGAACAGCTGGCACTGCCCTGGCACATTTACGGGTGAACTTGATACTTTCAAAGCTCAGGCCTCCGACACGGAGGGCATCTGGGCTGCCCAGGCCTCCTGCCCACAGGGTAGGTGACCTTCCTCTTTGATGGAGGAGCAGGTGGGTCGGTTTGGCTCTGGTGAGGATTTTGCTGTGACAGGTGGCCTCGAGTGATTGGGCAGGAGCCCTCTCCCTTCCCCCACCTCCAGGAGACTCTGGCTGCAGGGTAGAAGGAGAAAAATTAAAACGAAGGCTTGTTATGGAATTAGGGCCATAAAACCACGGGCTACAGCGACGCAGCAGCCACAGCCATAAACCCGGAGCCCGTTCAATCATAGAATAGGTGCATTTACACATTAAGCAGGAACATTTATGTACAGGTAACAGAGAATAACTCCCGCTCTTATGTTTGTGGCAATAACTGGAGCTTTATGGGGGTTTTGTGGCCGCTTAATTATGGTGAGTGGACCAAGAGGTCCGGGGTGGGGAAGGTCAGGGTATATAAAACTGCGGCCGAGGTCGAATATCACGACCAAGGAAGCAAAGTGTGGCCAAAGGCAATTTTTCCACGTTTCTGCCTCTGAGAAGGCTGAGCCGAGAGGCCAGGTCAGATGGGTGATGCTTATTTTAGGATTTAGGGAGCAGGATGCTTTGAATTATTCCCTGGGTTTTCCTTCTCCATCCCCTCTAAATCTTGATTCAGTAAGTCATGGTCTCTGTCAGTATTTGGAACATAGCTCTGGATCAGTCTTTGAGTTTGGACCCCTCCCACCTCTGCTTTCTATCTGCTAAGGGCTTCTGGATCTTCTCCCAGATCCCTCCAGGCCCGAGGGCAGAGGTGGATGTGCGGGGTGAGGCTCAGGTTGCCCCCTAATTCTTGGAAAAGGCAAAGAGGTACAGTTGACAGCTATCCAGAAACGTCTTTAACAATGAAGGACCCATTCTAATCTCTAAGTCAACAAATATTCGCTCAACACAATTTTGTTGAGCACCTATGGCCACCAGGGGTGTGAAGTAAATGAGAAACAACCCCTTCTGCACAGAACTCCCAATCTGGTAGGGTAGTTGTAAAGGTAACAAATAAATTATAATATGATGGGGCAGGTGTAACAGTAAAACCATTGTCACCATTCCGGGGCTATTCATGCATTCCCTGTGGCTAAGTTATTGTTGAGACTGGCGTGTGCTAACCTCTCCAAGAGGGGCCTAGCAGAGGTGACTGGTGTATGTTGAGACCTCTTTTGTGAGGTGAGAATGTCTGGGATTCGGTTGGAGGGTCAGATAAGCCCCTCCCTCTGCCTCACCTTCTCCATCCACATTCCTAGTCTTGTGACCCCCAACGTTAACTGACCCCCAACGTTAACTTATTTCTGAAATCAAACTTATCCACCTCTGCCCCGTTTTCAAACCTCTTCTGGGAAGTGAGCCCTCAACCACAGAGATCTGATAACAAGTCATGGAGGGTTGACCACAGGTTTGTTTATTTGTGACTCAGGGCTCTCTGTGGCTTCCTTCCATGCCCCTGTGTCCCGTTACTCCAGTTCATTGAGAATTAACCATTCATGCAAAGAATTTGAAAGTATCCTCGGGAAGATGTGCGAAGTCCAGGCAGTCTTCCTGAAGGAGGGGGTGCTCAGTATTGGGCCTTGACTTGGGATGTGTGGGTCTTGAACTAAATGCCCTCCAAGAGTCCCGCCAGCCCAGATCTCCTCTGTGCTGGGAAATGAAGAATCTGGTGGCCTTAGTTCAGGATGCGACAACAAATTAACATGTACTGGGCGGCGTGTGAACAACAGAAATGCATTTCTCACCGTCCTGGGAGCTGGAAGTCTGAGCTCAGAGTGCCAGCGTGGTTGGATCCTGGCCAGAGCCCTCTTCGGGGTTGTAGACTGCCTTCTTCTCCTTATATCCTCACACGGTGGAAGGAGAGAGAGAGAGAGAGAGAGAGAGAGAGAGAGAGAGAGAGAGAGAGAGAGAGATCTGGGCCATATTTTATAAGGGCACTGATCCCAGTCATGAGGGGTCTACCTTCATGACTTCATTATCCCCCAAAGGGCCCATCTTCTAATACTATCACATTGGGGTTAGGATTTCAACCTATGAATTGGGGGTCACAGACATTCAGTGATAATAGAGGTAATCGTGAGCTCTTAGTTTGGGGCTGGCCCAACTGAGTGCTACTCAGGACATAGCACTCAGTCGGGCATAGGAAGCTATCTTTTGCAGTCCCTCATCAATCTCAAGGCTCACTGGGGGTCTCTCACAGATTGTCCCCCCAGTAGAAGCTGGCTGTAGGAAACCACCTCGTAACCATCTCTCCCCCAGCCTGAGTGGCCCTGTCTCCCTTGCCCTTTCATTTTTTTCAGATATCAACCGAGGGTTGACCAAGAAGCGTTTCCAAGCCGAGGCTCTGCCTCCAGAGAGGCAAAGGGAAAAAGGACAAAAATATAAAATAAAGATTATGCAAAAGAATTACCCTGCATGTTTCTCCTATCTCCCTCATCTCCCCGTGTAAATTACCCTATTATTCTGTTCCCTTAGGACTCTTGATCGTCCTTATTTCTTCTTTTGAGCTAAAGTCATTCATGCAGTAAATTAGTTCTTTGCTTTGAAATAGCTCTGATTGTAGCAGTTGCTGCCACCACCAGCAGCAACACCGCGTTCCCAGTCCCCGGACAGTTTCCAAAAAAAAGAAAGGAGAAAAGAGAGAAAGAAAAAACCCAACAACTCTCCCTTCCTCCCACTCGATTCATATGCATAGAGAAACGTGAGGGCCCAGTGTCTGGGAAATGATTTATCTGGAAGGCAAGCACATGCTGAGAGGCTGTGCAGACCCAGTGGTAACACAGAAACGGAGAATGAGAGGCATCATGGCCATGGGTCAGTAAGCTAAGAAGTTCCACCCGGTCCTTTCCCCTTAAACACCAAGCCCTGGTTCACCTTGGGTTACCGGGGAAGCCGTACAGCGTAGAGGTTAAGAACCCCGGCTTTGGTGTCATTCACTCCTGGGCTGAGTCCTGGGTTCTGCCACCTTTTAGCTGTGTGGCCTTGGGCAAGTGTCTATGTTTCCTCATCTGACACACATCTCACTCCAGACTCGTGGATCCAGTTGCCTGCTCAGCACCTCTTCCTAGACATCTAATAGGCAAATAAAACTTAACATGACCCCAAACAGACTTTTGATAGTCTCCCTTCCTGCCCCTCCCGGAGTCTCCCCATCTCTGTAAATGTCAACTCCATCAGTCCTTTGCTCAGGCTAAAATCCTGGGTGTCGTTCTTCACTTTGCTTCTTTTCCCCATACGAATTCCATTTTGTCTGAAAACACTATTGACGTTATTTGCAAAATGTGTTCAGAATCTGCCTACTTCGTACATCTCCACTGCCACACCCTGAGTCAGGCCACCATCACCTCTCACCTCCTGGTTTCAATAGCCTCCTAACTATTGATTTACACACTTACTTCCTTATCTCCAAAATGGTTCTTTAAAAACGTGAGCTAGGTCACGTCTTGCCTCTTTAAAGCCTTCCAATGCTTTCCATGTTGCTTAGAGTAAAAACCAAGGATCTACACAATCTGCACCCCTCCCCCAAGGTGGCTCTGATTGTCATTCATTTGGATAATTATTTGCCCTCCTTTAATGCTCATCTTCTCTTATTACAGAATAATAGTGTGTGTGTGTGTGTGTGTGTGTGTGTGTGTGTGTCTCCTGGGGAGGGGGGTTGAGATGGGATGGGAAGGAATGACACTAAGAACATATGAGCTCACTTGGAAGTGAGATTCCCCACCAAATCTTCAATATTTCCTGTGGTGACAGATGTGAACCCCAAGCCTTCTCTCAAGGACGGATGTCATCTCTCAATGTCTCTTCTCCACTCTTAAGGGTACCCTCTCCTTTATCACCCTATGGCTGTGGGTGTTAGCAGTTAGCCTGGGAGAATCATTGAAGGAGCTTGCTTAAAAGGCAGATTCCGTTCCCAGAGATCCTGATGGTCAGGAATATAGCAGTGTATTCAACAAGTGGCCAAGGTGAGTCTGATGTAGATGGTCATAGCATGTATGTAATATCATAAATTATAATGAACATGAGATTTATTAATTGTTTTTAAAGTGTTTTAAAAGGTTAACATTTTGTTCATCTTCAAAAGGAAAGATTTGGAAGCAAAATACACATATACCAATAAAAGTTCAATGCAAAAGTGGTTAGTATACAGGTTCAGGCTACACACTTAGATTTATTATTAAACATGTGCCAGGTCATGTCCTAGGTCAGGAATTATGAGATTTTTGAAGGGGACTTCATCATAATCTAATGCACAAGTTTAAATAAACTGTTCATTATGAGCTCCCTCACAGAGAAACGGGTTCAGAGTTAATCTCTTAAACTGATGTTTTCCTCAACTTTCAAAGTTTCATTATGGACCTAAAAGTATTGTCAACCTTCTCTTCTGATGGTCCAAAGGATATTTCTATATACTATCATTGTCCAGTCCTTTCGATCAATCTTTTGTTTTAATATTTTAATCCCCACATTGGACATTAAAGTAGTTAGCATTCCCCAAAGACAATGTTTTTATTTACCTACATATTCACCAATTTCTTTGCTAAACAATTCCACTATGCACCAGATTTTCCTTCTGGAGTCGTTTTCCTTTTTCCTGAAGTAGATCTTTGAGAAGTTAAGTTCATGTGGTTAAGTTCTGCCATTGGTAAATGCTCTCCGAGTTTGATTTTCTGCAAATATCTTTATTTTGCTCTTGCTCTTGAAAGACAGTTTTGCAGGGTACACATTTCTAGATTGTTGATTATTTTTCTTAGCACTCTGTTCTGGTTTCTGTTTTTATTTATGAAAAGTCTACTGTCAGTCTAACTCTACCTCTCCTGTATATAATCTGCCCCTTTTCTCTCAGGTTCTTTTAAGATCTACTTAGTTTTGGTGTCCTGTAATTTGGTGTCTATAAATGTAAATAAAAAGTCCAGCATGCTATCTATTTTTGCTTCCTGTATATTTGGATGCAATTCTTTACCACTTATAGAAACATTTTAGTCATTGTTATTCATATATTTCTTTAATTTGATTCTCTATATTCTCTCCATCTGGATCTCTGATTAAATGCATGTAAGATCTTTTGATTTGGTCTTCCATATCTCTTAATCTCTCATTATTTTCTAATATCTTCTGTCTGAATAATTTCTGCAGATTGATTTTTCAGTCTACTAAATTCTCTCTTTAATAGTGTTTAATTTTCTGTATCCACTTCATTTCTAGTTCTACTTGATTCTTTTGAAAAATATTTTTGATAATTTTATGATCTAATATTGCTTGCTCATTTTTGTGATTTTTAAGTTTCTTTAAGCATTTATACATGTTTATTTATTTTTAAAAGATAATAATTTGATTATCAAACATTTACTGAGTGCTTTATTGTTGTTCCAGTTGCCATTATAGGAGCTGGGGATTCAGCAGTAAACAAAACATACAAAAGTCTCTGCCTTCATGGAGCTTACACACTCCAGTGGGTAATTCCAGTATCTGAGAGTCTAAGGTTGTCATTGGTTGCTTTTGCTGACTTTCACTCATAATGGTTTATTACCCTGTATGTTTTTAACCTTTAATTATGAGTTCATGTTTGGCTGCACATAATCTCTGGGGATTCAAGGGGCCTAGATGAGAGGTACTTTCCTCTTAAGAAGACTTGTATTTGCTCCTTTCAGGAACCAGAGAATGTCACTGTTCTAGAAGCAGTGAATCCAGATTAAAGTAGACAGTTTCTCCAATTACCACTGTTCCAAGGTTTACCCTTCCCCCCCACAAAAGCACTAATATCAGCACCTGCCTTAAATGGTTTTTGTGCTTGTGGCAAAATACAGTGATTGTAGTAAAAAAAATGGCCATTTTAACTACTTTAATTACATTGACAATATTGTATTTTTACAATGTATATTTACAAGTTACATTTATTAAATTACACTTATAATTTCATTTCCAAAATCTTTTCATGACCCCAAACAGAAACTCTGTAACCATGAAGCAATAACTCACCATTCTCTCCTTTCTCCAGCCCTTGTTCACTTCTCATCAATGTGCTATCCCTTTGATTTTGCCTTTCTGGATATTTCGTTTGAGTGGAATTATATAACATTTGTCCTTTTGTGTCTGGCTTGTTTCACTTAGCATAACGTTTTCAAAGTTCATACGTGTCGTAGCATGTATCAGAACTTCATTTCTTTTTATGGCTGAATAATACCCCATTGTACATGTACACCACCACATTTTGCTTATCTATTCATCTATTGATGGACATTTGGGGCTGTTTTCACATTTTGGCTATTGTGAATGTTACTGTAATTAACATTGGCATACAAGTATATGTTTGAATCCTTGTTTTCAATTCTTTGGGAACACACTTTGGCTCTCTCCCTTTCTTCTTCCTGGGACTTCAGCACCATCCTCATTCTTTGGATCTCTGGGAATACCCCACCCTCAGTTCCCGTGGGCCCAGGTGTGCCAGGCAGCTGTGCCCAATGAGCTGTTGAGCAAGGTGACCTCCTGCCAACGCCTGGGGGTGATGTCGCCCAGCTACAGTTGCTGGGGGAACCTCAAGTTAGAATTTCTTCACTTCAGGGCGTGTAAAGTCTCCATCACCGCAGTGAATTAATGTTGCTTTTCCTTGGCTAAATGTGAAGCCCATGTACGTGCGCGTCAGCTTCTGGGATGATGGAAGTTAGAGAGTTCCTATTTGGAGACTGTCAATCACGACTCCCTCACTCTCTGCCGCGTTCCCAGCTTGTGCAGCTCAAGTGGGAGTCGTGGGGAAACGCGGAGCAACTATTGGCAGCCTCTGAGAAGCCCCTGTCAGAGGCGGGCACATCCAGAGAGGCCTCTGGCCCGATGGTGTCAGTCCCTATCCTGAGAGAACTTCCACGCTGACCGAAGAGACGTAACCTCCAGCTTAAGGGGAATCCTGGTGTGCTGGGCAAGACCTAGGTGCTGCTGAAAGCAAGCCTGCAGTGCGACGGGGAGACCGAGTCCCTGCCTGCGGATCCTCTGGAAGACACTCTCCACGGGAAGATGGAAAATGGGATGTAACCATCCTGTCCCCCAGATGTCCTATCAGATGGGGGTGATCTGACTGTCTGGGGGCCACTAATGACAAGAAAACCTCTGGGACACATGCGAACTGGCTTTTTTTTTTTTAATCTTTATTGACTTCATAGAGAAAGGGAGAGGAGAGAGAATCATTCATTGGCTGCTTCCTGCACGCCCCTGCAGGGAATCGAGCCCACGACCCAGGCATGTGGCCCGACCAGGAATCTAACCGTGACGTCCTGGTTCACAGGTTGATGCTCAACCACGGAGCCACGCCAGCCGGGCCCTGACTGGCTTTTTTACATCAAGGGCTATAGAACCCTAGCTGACCCCTTCATCTCCCTTGGGAATCCTGACCGCTCCCTCCCGCCCTCACCTCAAGGCTATTCTGAGTTTTTTCCATTTGTGACCAGCCCAGATACAGATACCAGATACCAGATGAAATTTTGAACATATAGAGAATTGGAAAGAACTGTGAGTACTCACAGTCTTGTACTCAGCATTTAGACTCTACAATTGTCAACACGTTGCTGTATCTCCATTAAATACTTGCCCATATATCTATCCTTTAATACATCTTATTTGGGGGATATTTCAAAGTGAGATACAGACCATCAGCATACGTCACCCCAACACTTTAGCATGCATATCATTAAGTAGAATTCAATATTTGCTTGTGGTTCTCTCTCTCTCTGTGTTAAATTTATGTCAGTGAAATGCACCCATTATAAGTGTATTCTTCAAGGAGATTTGACAAATGCTTACACCTGTGTAAACCAAATCCCTATCAAGATATGGAACGACTCTATCTCTCAGGAAGTCTGTTCAGACCCGGTCCCAGTCCATCACTGCTCATCTTTGCAGAAGCAATCCGTTTTCATTTGTAAGAAAACCTTTCTAGAATTTCACATAAATGGAATCAGATAGTATGTACTCATCATGTTTTTGAGATTCATCTATTTTGTTGCATGTGTCAGTACTTCCCCCCGCCCCCATCACCAAGTCCTGGTTGTAATTTGTGTATCCATTCTTCTGTTCATGAACAGTTTATTTGGGGTTGTTTCCAGTTAGGGGCATCTGTGAATAAAGCTGCTCTGACTATTCTTGTACAAGTCTTTTTTATAGATACATTTCCTTTTCTTTGGGGTAAACACCTAGAAGTGGTACTGCTGGCTCATAGGTGAGGCATGCATTCAGCACACCTACCTCATTGCAAAATGTCCGTTCAGATCCTTTGCCCTCCCTTCATGGGCTTGTGTGTGTTTTTATGATTGTGTTGGAGTTCTTTATATCTGCTTGATACAAGACAGGAAGTAGGACTTTTTGATGGGCGTGAGTAAGGCCGGGACAGTGATGAACCCCTTAGGAGTGCTTGCTCAGCGTTTGTCCAGGGCCACGATTAGGGATGTATTTGACCCCATAGCCATCCACGATGAGCCGCTTTTCAGCTGTCATATCTTCAAATGTATCCTCATGAAACTGGATAAAACTCTGCTTCTTGAAGATGGGTATCTCCTGACAGTCAGGGAACTTGAAGGTGGCCCCGGGTAGGGCCTAAAGCACACGCTCCTTGTTCTGCGGCTTAGTGTGGATGATGTGATGAAGGAGCCCACATGGGCTCTGGCCGCTGGGCCCTGAGGTTTTCCAAAGGCGCCCTGAGGAGACCAGGCCCTTGAATAATGTTTTCCTTTCATCCTCTCCCCCCAAATCCTATGGAGCAGTATTATACCTCACGTTTCACAGGTGAAAAAATAGACTTTCGGAGAAGGTTAACTTGCTCAAGGTCACACAGCAAGAGAGAGGCAGGGCTGGAACCCGCACGGGTCTGGCCGATGCCAAAGCACGAGCTCAGAGCCACCTCGTTCTGCTGCTCCTGCTCTCACCGGCCTCAGAGCTGGAGGAGCCACCTCTAGAAGCCACCAGTTCAATCTTCTACCTGATGGGGAGTCACCTGAGAATCTCCGCCAGAGGAGCTTCCCAGTGCAGTTCCAATGCTCCCAGGGGTGGGGTGCTCACTGCTTCCTGGGCAGTCCGTCCATGATGGCACAGTACTCATTGCCAGAGAACTCTTTTATCTATTTTAATCCTCCCCTGAGGATAATTTTTCATTGATTTTTAGAGAGAGTGGAAGGGAGGGGGAGAGACAGAAACATCAATTGGTTGCCTCCCACACTCACCCAGACCAGGGCCAGGGATCAAGCCTGCAACCTAGGTACATGCTCTTGACCAGAATCGAACCCCAGACCCTTCAGTCCGTGGGCTGATGCTCTATCCCCTGAGCAAAACTGGCTAGGGTGAGAACTCTTTTTCTAATGAGCCCAAGAAGTCAGCCTCCCTCAGTGCCCAGCAAGTCCCCCCAGAACTGCCTGTATCCACTCCTTCAGGACAGACCCTGTGCTCCTCCAGCTTTGCCTGAGGGAGGATTGAGTCAAATCCCAGGGGCCAGAGAGGGGGCTGACCTGCCCCAGGTTGTGCGGTGGGGGTGGGGAGCTGAGGACTTGCAGGCATCCCTGGGAAGAGATGTACACATGTTCTGGGTCTTTCATCCTAAGTAGTTTCTGATCTGCCTGGCTGAGTGATTGCCTAGAGCCACCCTGTTTAACATTCATGCAGACCCCGGACTGGGCTATTGCAGGAGTAAATCACCCCTGCCCGCGTTTGCCTCCCCCACCCACTTCTCAGCCTCCCGTGGCAACAGGGCTGTTTGTTTCACACGGCATCCCAGGCCAAGAGGAGTCCTTTCTGTCCCCCCAACTCTGCTAAGTTATGGGTCGTGTGGGATGAAGCAGGAGGAGGTGAGGGGGAGGAGGGTGGGCCTTTGTAGTATCTTCTGGTCCCAGTTAGAGCGAGGCAGCCTGTCGCAGCTGGAGGAGCCCTAAGAGGTGCCCTGGCCTAACACCCTCGTTCTATGGGTGGGAAGCTGGCTTCGGAGAGGAGAAGTGGTGGTCGCACAGCCCATTAGCCACAGAGCTGGGTCTGGCGGGCGACCGATAAACATCTGTTAAATGAATGAATCCTAGAGCCATAAAGAGTTAGCGGCAGTCGATGATTATGCCAAAGTTCCCGTCCAGTGCATGACAGTGTCCAGAAATGTTTAAACTCTACAACAGATGGTCCTGAAACCGGGCTTGAGAGCTTGCACTGTGCCTGGTCACTATCTGAACCACTTCACTGCTGGGCACTTTGAATATAGGATTTAGTCTCTGAGTGGCCTCCTTTGCCCGCCCCCTTCTAGGCCTTCCGCCCTGAAAGGCAAGAAAGCAGTTCCCCTGCCCAACATCAGGCCCAGACCTTAAGGGTGGACGGATATGGCACCAGATCTCATCTCCCAACCCACCTGTTGCTCCCCACCTCCTCCATCACTGCTAGAACAGCCCCCATGATCCTAAATGTTGGGAAGGCTGGGGAAATGAGGTAGGGCCAGGGTAGCTCTCATATAGACTCTGCTCTATAATGTGTGAGGCGCTACTAAGCTCCAAACATTTCCTTTCTTCCTCCTCAAGGCCCCATAGTGCCTTGTATTTCCTGGAAGAAGCCTCAAAGGGGGGAGGGGAGTTGTGAGGGTGGGCACAGTGCCAAAAGGGTGGTCACCTTGGGGGGCAGAACCAGAGGAATAAGGAGTGGTTGGGCAGGAGGCAGAGTTAGGGCTGAGCAGGGGGCAGTAGAAGGTGATGTTTGGGAGACCACTCTGCTTTCTTCCTTCCCGCCCATCTTAAATTCTGCCCTTCACTCCTGTTCTTCCAATGAGGTGATGAAGCCCAGAACAGTAACAGACCATTCTTCCTGGTCCTCAGAATGAGCCACTGCCATTGGATGAACGGTTACCTGGGTTCCCTGCCTTAACTGGGAATTTGCTTTCTACCACAGGGGGCAGTGGTTTAGCCAATCAGTGCAGGTATGCAAATTAGAGAACTCCCAGTAGCCTGTTCCCTGGCCAGTCATCAGCAGAGTTATAACCTCGGCTCTCTGATTGGTCTATTGAAATTTTTCATCATGATGGACTTCAAAGAATATAACAAGTAGTTGGCTTTTGCTCGTCAGATGGCATGGGGCATGGGAGACTGAGACAGGCATGAGAAGGGCAGACAGGGGCAAACATGGGGTGGATATGGTAGCCACCACCCCTCCACCCCACACCCGCCTCCCAGTTACACTTTTTCACGTTTTATCTCGTCTCCTTTTGGATTGGTGTCAGACCCCTCTTCCTTGCTCCCTCCCTCGGATGGGTTCGCTGAGGCCTCGCCAACATTTAGCACTAAAGGCCTCTGGGTTCTGTGTGCACAGACCAGACATAAAGATGGATTGTTCCCTGCAATAAATATCGACTGATTCATAAATCTGTTTGCCAGATTCGATCAAAGTTGCTGCCTGCATAATCCAGGAGCGGGAAGACACTGGCTAATTCTGTGCTGGGCCGGCTGCTTCCCAGCGGAAGATGTGTAAACGTCAATGTCTCTTAGCTTCCCTCAGGGGCCCTGGGAGGGGGTTGGGGAGACCAAACCCTCTCAACTGACAGGGGGAGGTCTGTGAATGGAGGTGAAGACAAGGGTGAGCCAAGGGACAGAAGGTTCCACGGGGCAGGATTGCCGCCCTTTCTTCCTCACCATCTCTGGCCTCAGCTTGACCCTGTCTCTACAGCAACCATAGTCAGGCTGGACATAGGTACTGCTGAACATCTGGATAAAAAGCTGACTCGGCCAGCTCCTCACCCAGATGTTTCTAAAGAACTAGAGTTTTGTGTGGAGGAAAACAACCAAAACCACTGACAATGGTGAGCTTTCACTTTTCATCCAGATGTTGGCTGTCAGGTAAGCACAGCGTTGGCGGCCTTTAATTGTTCTTTCCTGGAGCCCCTCTTATTGACTGGGGTCCCATAGGCTCCGTGAGGAAATGAATAGAAGGGAGGAGGCAGTTGTTCTTGCTGGCATGTTCCCTTTGGGTGCGTTGGGGAGGTGTCTTCTTACACTGTGGCCAACTGGGTGGCTGGTGCAATTGGTGCTTGACTGAGGGAGTGGACAGAGGGTACCTGACCCTCACTGCACCCCACCTCACCGCCTAATCCCCTTGCACTTGGACTCAATCCCCCATTCACCTTGGCTCTCACCCAGTCATCCTTTCATTTTCCTAACAAACACTTGTGGAGGCTCTGCCTCGTGCAAGCCTTGTGCCTGGATGAACCCTCCCAACTCCCTCTTCTTTGGACAGCACGGGGCCTGGAGAAGAGAGGACAGAAAGAGAGCTGAGGCTGGGAAGGGAGGTTGGTGCCATATTGTGAAGGGCCTTGAATGCTGTGCCTAATCCTGTTGGCAGTGGAGAGCCACTGAGGGCTCTGTGGGAGGAGGAATCAGAGCTGGGGTTTTCTGTGATGGCCCTGGCAGTGGTGTGACAATGGGATTGAAGAGGGACGACACTGCAGAGGAGGCCTGGGGTGGTCCTGGGCCTGGGCGAAGCTATGCAAATGAACGATGAGCCCACAGGAGGCCAGGAGAGCTGGTGTACACCAGCAGGAAAAAGAGGGGCCGGCAATAAGGCCAGACACACCGTGTCTCTTCGGGGGGGGGTGTCCCCTGTTTGTTTCTCTTTTCATTAGAGAAGTAGCTGCCTCTGCTCGGGAAGTAGACAGGGGCATTTGGAATAAAACCCTCATAAATCCACAGAATGTTAGAGGTGGAGGCAGTCGGAGAGGTGATGTAGGGCAACCCTTCATTTCCTGAAGCCAACGTGAGGTCTGGAGGCGGCAAGAAATGTTCCCTCACCTTGCAGGTGAGGGCAGAGCTGGGCCAAGCTCACCCGTGCTCCCTGGGAGCTCCCAGCACACCTCCCCGGCCCGAGTCAATTCATCAACGATGGACTGGGCACCTATGCATGCCAGGCAGCAGGGAGGCACACGGGAGGCCACAGGGGGTGTGATGCCGCTGCCCTCAAAGAGTAGGAGGAAAAGACAGACAAATGCACCCAAACCACACGCGATGTGATACGTGCATAAAAAATGCCAACAGCATGAGGTTCGTGTTCAAGCGGCTGCAAGATATTCCCGGCAGCTCTGACTCTGCCTCTCACCCCCTCTCATTCTCTGTCGGTCTGGCTATCTGTTGACTCTGAATATCTTTTTCTAAAATCAATGTCTCTGTCTCTCTCTCTCTCTCTCTCTCTCTCTCTCTCACACACACACACACACACACACTTTCACACCCGACCCCTCAGTGTTAGTCTAGATTCAGAACCTCTTGATAGGAGGAAGCATATGCTGTGATAGGGAGACAGTGTGTCTGTAATTATCATAATGATTGGGACCCCCCAGTGGAAAGTCCTCCTTGGCCTGGCCTGGCCCCGCTGCCCTCACTCACACACGCGTGCACAGCTGGGGCGGGGGGGGGGGGTGGTTACAGGTGTCTGGATGTGACATCTTCCTGCCGCTTCCAAACACCAACCAGACTGTGGCCCAGGTGGTGCTGGCTCCTGCCTCCAGGACGCTAAAGGCCTCGCTCACGGATGATGCACACGCGTGCCAGGCACTGCTAGAAGCTCCGGGGAGAGCAGCACGGACAGAACCGCTGCCCTCACAGGGCTCCTGTGGGACAGACAAACAAACACATGCACACAAGCATCAGGACAAAATGTATTGCACGGCCCCGCGTAAGGACTGCCCCTCACTGCGCCCGTCGGCGATGGAGCTGGTTTGCCTGCTGCTTCTCTCAGGTGATGCTTGTTGGTCCAGGTACCTCGTGTTTTCCTCGCCAAGTGCAGGGTTTCCATTATAAACATGACCACCTGCGCAGAGTGAGGAGGGAGGAGTCCAAACGAGGGGTCTCGGGCACCTGGGTTTTCATCCCGCCTGTGCCTGTGACCTTGGGCGGGTCACCTCTCCTCTAAGCAGTCATTTCTGTAAAAGCTCCAGCTCAGCCTAGAGCAGTGGTTTGCAACCTTGGCTGCACATGAGAATCACCTGGGAGTCTTTTTAAAATCCTAATTTCTGGGCCTCATCCTCCGGAAATTCTGTTTCTTTGTTATGGGGTGGGGCCACAACATTAGTAACAAAGAAACAGAATTTCCGGAGGGTGAGGCCCAGAAATCAGGATTTTAAAAAGATTCCCAGGTGATTCTAATGTGCAGCCAAAGTTGAGAACCGCTGGCTTAGAGGCTCAGGGTGGGGGGTGGGCTCTGGCTGGGAAAAGTCTAATTTGAGGATCAAAAAAATAAACCCAAGTTCTGGTGCCAAAGTTGAAAGGCTCTCCTCTGTGCAGAGAGGGTTGAAATGAGCCCGTGTTTAACAGAGAAGAGAGCGGGGAGGGTAATGGGGCTGCGAATGGAGACTCCAGGTGAGACGCCGCATTCTGCAGGCGAAGCGGGCGCGGGCGGTGGGTTATTAGCTCTGGCGTCTGAGTCTCGGATTTAAAAGGCTTTGCAGGTGTGGGGAGTGGAAACCCCACCCCAAGAGTTTCAGGTCAGGTGTTAGCAAGGGAAGGAGGAAGGTCCCAGAGTGGGAAACGGGGGAGAAGGGGGGCTGCTCAGGTCTGTTCTGAGGGTGGGGTTACCTGGGAGGCTGGGCTGGGAGGAGAAATTTTCTCCACCCAGAGAAGGAGTCAGTTTCGCTGTGGAAAAGACGGTCAAATGGCCTTTCCCACTGAGGTCGCCGCCCCGGCCTGGTGAGTCTTCAGAATTTGTATTTGCTTTTCCCATTCAGTGTGTTTGAACATCAGTCCTGGGGACTGGGGTGAAGGTGGGGGGACAGAGTCCTAGAGGCAGGGCTCACCCACGGGAAAGGGGAAGGGCCTGCCTTTTGCACCTGACAGACCCAGCTTCCTGCCCCGCCCTCAACTGGCTCTGTGGCCCCAGGCAAGTTCCCCGGGAGCCACTGTGGCCTCCGATGGGATGTTAACAGGCTGCTGAGAGTGAGGGATCGAGCGTGTTCAAGGCCTGGCCCAGCCACTCAGGAGACAGGCTGCACAGACAAGGGGCTGAGCTGGATCCGCAGCTCCAGACCCCGGCTGCACACACAGAGGGTGGGCCTGCCCTCCCCTCACACCCGGCCAGCGGCTTAGATCTGCGGCAACCTCCTACCTCTGCCCCCGGTGGGGTGACAGGCGGGAAGGGACCCTGAAGGTGCAGGCGGGAGAGGAAAGCTTGCCCCAGAGGAGACCAGACAGCCTCGTGCAGCCAGCCTGGCCCGTCTCCAGCATCTGCCCCTCTTCTGGGAAGGAAAAGAACAAAACTAAAACTTGCTGTCATCAAGCAATTAAGTGGAAATCAAATAATCCCAAGGACAGAAAAACCAATTAATAAAGGAGCAACGAAAGCTAACAGAACGGCGGGGGCTGCGAGGAAGTGCTAAGCAAACAAACAGGGCAGCAAGGATGCTGGAGGCTGTGTGGAGAGAGCTGGGCTCTGGCTGCAGCGTCTGAGCACAGAGGAGGGCCCTGCAGGCCTGGGGGCCCCCAGTCTGGAGATGCTCTGCCATCGGGACCCTCGTCTGATGAGGAGACACAGCCCAGCCCTAGGGAGCTCCCAGGCTCACCGAGGAGACGTGGTCTCTGCCCAGGAGGTTAGGGATTTCGGTTTATCGAGCTGCTGTTATATGTCAGACCCTGCACCAAGTGTTTTCACATGATACTAATTCCTGAAAAGTGATTGCTCTTAACTTGACCATCTTGTTTGGGATAAAACCCCAGTGTGCTCACCAGGCCCCATCGCCTCTCCAAAGTCCTTGCCTGCAACTTGCTTCCTTCCACCACCCTGGTCTCCCTGCTGCTCCTCAAATACTTCCGGCATACTCCTGCCCCAGGACCTTTGCACAGACTGCTCCTGCCTGCCTTTAAAAAATATATATATATATATATTTATTGATTTCAGAGAGAAAAAGAGAGGGAGGGCGTGTTAGAAACATCAATGATGAGAGAGAATTATTGATTGGCTGCCTCAATCCAGCCCACAAACCCAGACATGTGCCCTGGCCGGGGATCGAACCTTGACTTCCTAGTTCATAGGTCGACGCTCAACCACCGAGCTACACAGTAGACCTTTGACTCTGGCTGAGTGAGGCCTGTGGCGTGAACACTGTCCAAGGAAAGGTCCCCGGCTGGAAAGAGAGGCCGACGAGGAAGGGAAGTGGGGAGCCACCGGGAAAACCCCTGTGTCCCTGCAGAAGTCGCTGCCAGCGTGGGACTTAATGCCTCACTCACAGAGGCTGGATCTTCCCCGTGTGCCCCTCAGGGAAAGGGAGACCCGGCACGAAGGCACCGAATAGGGGGCGACAGGCAGAGCCATGCACTGATGCCTCGAAGGCAAGGTGGTCGAGTCGGGGCTCAGGCCCTGGGCACAGACTGACCGTCAGCCCCACCCCGGGCCCAACCCCGGGCCCGGACCCCTGGGGGGCAGGGTGACTGAGCCCCCTCGCTCCCGTTGCTGCAGCCCTAAGATGGGGACAGTAACTCAGGACGCGTTTCTTACCTGCAATGCAGGGCGCCAACGATCCCTGAAATCAAACTACTTTTCAGAACGCGTTTGGTGACATGACTTGAACTGACACGAGGCTGGAGACAGAGCTGACTCACTGCCCGTGTGAATAGCCACACGGTTCACTGAGGACACACTGGTGTGTGTGGTTACCAACACGCCCCGGGAGGCTTGAGGAAATAAGCATTTCACGCGCTGAGTGACTTCTCAAAAGTCTGGTTCCAAGAGGTTTGGGAAATGGATTGGGACCAATAGCGTCTCCCCTATGGGGCTGAAGTGGAGCCATCCTCCCGGGGCTCCTTGAACGCGGTGGGCGCCCGGTAAATGCCCAGACAGCCTCTGTAGGAGGAATCGTGTCTTCACTTTATGCCTCTGGAAACAGGGGCTCAGAAAGGCTCAGCAACTCTCCCCAGGTCACCCAGCAGGGAAGTGGCAGAGCTGCATTCAAAGGCGACATTCACAATCGGAGTCACTCACAAGTCCCCACAATAGGCCGTCCGTGGTCAGGGGGTTTGTTCTCGCCAGAGTCAGTCCGAGATGAATTCCATGCAGTGACTTGCCATGTGGGCATCCCCCGTCGGCCCTCACCCTGGGACCCGGGCGTAGGGAAAGGCTGGCTGGCATGCTGGGCTCCTCCTCTCGGCGTGGGTGCGGGTGGAGATTGGGAAACCACTATGTCCCTGGACCAGCTGGGCCTCGTGCCGAGTTGGTGATACCAACACCACGAAGCCGATCTGTCATTCCTTACCCTCCTTCCCTCAGTTGTTCTTGCCCAGGCTTCTGGGCAGGGGGGAGGGGGGAGGGGGCAGACTCTTGCTCAGTCACAGCTGGAGTGGGGGGGGGGCGGCCCCTCTTTGCAAACTGGAGCCAGTGCGGGTTCTAAGTTCATAGAGTCAGGAAACTGCGGTTCTTGGGGGTCAGGGGGGGCTGGCTGGTGGTGCCTCAGCACCATTGGCCCGCTCTCGGCCACAGCATCTTTAGGGGGGCTCTTTGGCATGACGAGGTGACTGCATGCAGCATGAACGGGGGCTGCATGGCAGTGGGCAGTGCAGGGGGCCCGAGCATCCCACACATGGATCAACGCTGAAGAGTGAAGGGAGACACCGCCCGGACTGTGCCCAGCTCCCAGAGGTGGGGTAGAGGCCAAAGGGATTGTGGGTGATAGAACCGGTATCTCAGGATGTCGGTTGGTTGGAGTGAAGACCAGAATCTGACTGGAAGCTTAACAAGGACAGAGGAGACACCTGCTCTGGGGGTCCCAGGAGCCAAGACCGGGCCCAGCAGGAGTGACGACAACTTGGGGGCTTTAGCCAGTGGTCAGACAGCCGACACCAGGCAGCAGGGAGGCTCCGTGGGGAGGCCCGGATACCCCAGCCGCCAATGCTCTCCGGGCTGTTAGCACCAGAACAGCAGCCAAAATAAGGGGCGAGATGGTTCCTTTCTGGGCACGTCCAGTTCCCAGTGTAAGATTTAGGAAGGATATTGACAGAGTGGGATACCAAGCCCTGGCTGGGTGGGTGGCTCAGTTGGTTGGAGCGTCATCCGTATACCAAAAGGCTGCTGGTTCAATTCCCAGTCGTCAAGTATGTGAAGCAACCAGTCAATGTTCCTTTCTCTCTCTCTCTCTCTCTCTCTCTCTCTCTAAAAAATATATATCCTCAGGTGAAGATTAAAAACAAAACAGTGGGATGTCAATATCCAGGGCTGGTCCAGAGAAGCCCTGAGAACTTTGGAAGGAGGACCTGTGGCCCGTACACCACACTTGGGGTTTAGAGTCGGGGATAGAAGTTCCCTCTCTGAGAGGCCACCCCGTCTGCTTCCATCTGTGATGGAGAAAACCCCAGCTCTAAAGGCCGGAGGGCATGGAGAAGCATGAGGGACTCGGGCTACAGACAAGAAGGACTTCCTGAGCCCTTAGGAATACCTGTGCTTCCCTCGGGCTTCTGTGGAGAATAAGATGCCTCCGTGTGTGGGTGCCTGACTCAGGGCTGGGCAGTCTCAGTGCCCACAGGGTGTCCCTCCCAGCCCCAGGGTGAGCCAGGGAGAGAGGACACAGTGGGGAGTGGGGGGAAGAGCTGGGGACCCGCACCCCACCATTGAGCTGGATGGGCAGTGTAAGCTGGCTCCCAGCCCGGCCCCAGAGGGAGGCAGGCAGGCAGGCAGGCAGGGGGCTGGTCAGCACACCCTCTCTTTTAATTACCCCCTCGGCCTAATTGGTCTGCCGGCCTCCCCTCCCGCTGTGAGGACGAGGCCTTTGTTTGCTGCCTGTCTGTTTACCAAGCCAATGGTTTTTAAAAGCTTTCACAGACACAGAGAACCCATTTAGGAGGCTCGGTGGATAAAATTATTTATAGAGATTAATGGTTACTGTTCTCGTGCCTTTAGAAATCAAGAGCCATATGTGGAGGGTGGGGGCGGCGGGCTGGGGGGCCCACCTCGGCTGCTCCCCGCTGGCCGCACCTTCTCTCCTCCCCCTCTCTCTTCCAGACAGTCCTCTGGCTTCTGTCTTTCCCATCTCTTCCGTCTCTCCTCTGCTTTCCTTTTGGAATTTCCCTTTAGCTTCCCTGTCTCTCCCCTCTCCCTCCCCTCCCCTTCCTCCTCTCTTTCTATATCTGTTTCCCCGCTTTCTTGCTGCCTGTCTTCCTCAAGGTCTATATTTGGATTTGTAGGTGCATCTCGGTCTCTCCCTGAGTTCTGTCTCGGTGAATCTCAGTCTCTCTCTCTCTCTCTCCCTCTCTCCATCTTCATAAGCCTCCATCTGTCTCTCTCTCCTCCATGTTGCTCTGTCCCTCTGTCAGTGATCTCTCCCCATCGCTGGGTCTCTGACCCTCTCTACCGCCTCTGCTCTCCCTCCCTCTCTCCTGCTTCTCTCCTGCTGCATGCTGTGTGCTGTGCTTTGTCTCATCACCGCTGGGCACAGGCAGCCCCTCTCCGTAGGGGCCTCTCACGCAGTCTCCAATGCAGGGCGAGGCCACATGAGGGGCCACTGGGTGGGTTCTGGGTGTCCTGGATCCGGCTGCCTCCAATGAGGCGGGTGCTCTGACGGCTGATGTGTATGGGGCCTGGAGGGTGCGACCCTCTGCTTCCCCTGCAGGAAGAGGGCCAGAGTGGAAGAGATTGCCACCCAGGCCACCAGGAAGGAGCAGGGGAGTTGGGACACGAGAGCCTGGGAGCCAGGGCAGCCGCAAGCTCCTGCTTGTCCTCAGGCCGAGACTCTCAGGGACGGAGGGCAGGTCCTAAGGGGGGTGTGAGGGCCTCTCAAGGTCACGGAGTCCAGCCCCAGCCCTAACTGGTTTGGCTCAGTGGATAGAGCGTTGGCCTGCAGACTGAAGGGTCCCGGGTTCGATTCAGGTCAAGGGCTTGTACCTTGGTTGCGGGCACATCCCCAGTGGGGAGTGTGCAG
>NW_005871483.1:33238-34844 GCF_000147115.1 Myotis lucifugus
GGTCCCCCATGGTACATGTGGGAGAACAGACCAGTTGAGGCCCCCGGCACAGGGACACACAGCAAGTCTTTAGCGGAAGGGCCAGGAGCCCAGCTTCATTTTGACCGGCTCTGCCCTGTGTTCTCAGCGCTGGTTGGTGGTGTTGGTGTGTGTGCAGGGTGGGCGGGGGAGCTCTAGAGACCCAGGAGCTCAGGTGCAGACAGGGCCTGCTTTCTCCCTGCGGAAGGAGGCCCCAGGGCAGGAGAGGGAGTGACCATCAGGGTTGGTCAGCTGCCCTGGGGTCTGGAGAGTCCTGCTCCCATAGGGGGATCTTAGGGCCAAGCTTGCTGGGTGGGGCATGTTGGGAGCACAGGGCTTCTCTGGTTCCGTTTGCTCCACCGGAAGCCTGGGCCAGTTGGGACGAGAGTAACAGTAGGGCTGAGGCCTGGGGAAGGTGAGAGAGACCAGAAAAGGGAGCCCTGGTTGGCTGTCCTCTCAGAGCACTTGGCACATAGTAAGTGCTCAGTTAATGCTGCTTGAATGACAGTCTGGCTGAGGAATCAGCAAACGATCCAGAGCTCTCTGCTGTGAGACCATGGACTGGGTGTGACTGGAGAGAGGAAGACCCCTCTCTGCTCAGAATGGGGGGCTGGGGCCTCGCTTCAGAAGGGAGCGCTGAAGTCCTCCCCGGCTCTGTTCCCAAAAAGGTAGGACAGCCCCGCCCCCTTGGCCACAGCCCCTGGTAAGGGAACACGGAGCCAGGAGCAGGAACAAGTAGCCAGGCCAGTCTGACATCTGGAGTGCACACTCCTGCCCCTGGGGTGCCCTACCCTTAACCGCACCCCAACCTAGTTTTCAGATGAGAAACTGGTAGTCATCTTGGAAGTATTAAAGGTTCATTTACGTTGAAAAAGGCCCAGCATGACTCTCATCCTGAAATAAAATGAACACGAGTCAAAGATCGTATTGAGCTCAGTAATTAGCGAGAGACCTCATGAGATGTTATACCCTCTTAAAGGAGAATTTAGATTCAGAGTATATAGTCAAATGAGGTACGCTGACATGAATTGACAAATACAGGGTGTCCCAAAAAAGGTATACACGCTTTGAATAATTATTCATTCCCGTGGGTTAATTCTGAAAAGAAAGAAACAGCAATTGAGCTACAGCTAAGTGTGTATACTAGTACATTTTGGGGGGACACCCAGTAAAAGCCCAAATCGGCAAATCGAGTCCATATCCACAGACCAGCAATCAGTTGCATTTCTCTGGCTATGATTTTTTGCATGACTGCATTGGGATGTGAATGACAGCAGGACCAGGGTCTAGGGAAGAGATCAGAAGGCCCCGCCTCTTCATGTTTGCACTGGGCTGGCTACTCCCAGTGCGGGGGCTTCTCCTGCTGGTGCTGTGCACGGCCCACCTGAGCCCGGCCCACCTGTGCCCGGCCCACCTGTGCCCGGCCCACCTGAGCCCGGCCCACCTGAGCCCTCTGAGACCCGCATTCTACCTGTTGGGAAGCAGTTTGAGGCCTGAGCCAGCACTCTGCACGGAGCAGTAAAATGATTCCCACAACCTCACACCGGGCAGTTGAAGGTGCCCTCTGCCTTGGGTACAAAGCACACTG
>NW_005871483.1:35968-44104 GCF_000147115.1 Myotis lucifugus
AGGGCTTATTCTTCCATCTTATAGATAAGAAAACGGACACTCGGAGAAGAAAAGGACGCGTCCAGGTCAAAGACGGAGCCAGAATGGAGCCGTGAGTTCGAGGTCCGGCCTCGGCCTTCTCTGCCGGGAGTGGGCTGGGCCTGGGCCTGGGCCTGGGCCTGGGTCTGGGCATGGATGGGGCCGGGGACTTTGTTCCAGGACAACTGGCACCAAGTTTCAGAGCCCAGAGCTTGGAGGTGGGGTGGACAGGGGTTTTACACTTGGGGCTCAATCAGGACACCTCAGCTTGACGGTGGCTGGCTTGGCAGAGGCCCCGGCTCCCAGGCTGCTCTGGAAAGGGAGGTGCCAGGGGCTGCCAGGCTTGTTGGCGGCGTGGTAGCCGCACGGTGGGAATGGGGAGAAGATGGGGTTTGGGAAGCGGCGTTGGGCAGTGCGTCAGCATCCTCCGCCTGCTCCTGGCCGTGCCCACCTGGATCCCAGCTGCTCTGGGACTGTCCTGCCACCCCTCAGGCCTGCCCTGGCAGCTGCCCCAGGCCTGGATGCTGCCTAGAGAAGCATCTCTCCCATACCCACAGCCACATTCCTGGGAGCCAATCCGCCCAGTCACGCTACTGGACAGGGGACTCAGGAGCCCCGAGCCTGCAGTCCGGTTCTGTCAGTCTCACTCACCATTACAGCTGCCTATCTGCTCTTCCAGGCCTGGATGCGGGGGGCAGGTGACAGTAGTCAACTCCCCTTTGGGGGTCCCGGGCCTCCCAAACAAAGGTATGTGGAATGGGCGTGTGTGGGAAGACTAACGTTTACTCCGTGTCTTTCTACTGTAGACATAATTAATTCTCACACAAAAAGATACAAAGCAACTATCATTGTTCCCATTATACAGACAAGAACACTGAGACTCAGAGACACTAGTTCATCAGGGCAACGCCATGGAACGACTACGTGGTGGAACCAGGACTCAAATGCAGGCCTCAGCACATCACTTCTTCCACCCCCACCCCCACCAGAGAGCTCTGCCCGGAGGGAGGAACAGATGCAGTGACAGAAGTGAGAGGAAGGTGCCCTGGGTTCTCAGGGGAAGGGGCCGAAAATTCAGATGGAAGACGCCAGGGGAGGTTTCTCAAAGGGGAGCCACTTGGTGCCAGGTAATAAAGACCTGCCAAAGGAGGCAGATGGAAAGCGTAGATAACCACGCTTCTGTGCATGGGAGGCGGGTTCAACGCCAAAGGAACTCGAGGGGCCAGTCTGGGTGATGGGGTTGTCATGTGTCCAGGTTGGGGTGTAGGTAGAAAGGGTGTATATTACTGACCCAAACGCATCCAACTGTATCCTTAAAATGACATTTTACCACAGGCACATCCCCCCTCAAATACAACAATAACAATAAATTAATAACATCAGAATCATGAGACATTCAGAACAAACCAGTGTTAAAAGTCACACAAACATAGATGGGTATAATACTTAGTCACAAATTAGCTCCATAAAAAGCACCAATTTTGTTATTATAAACAGGATTTTCACATCCTGTGTGTTCTATTTCATAAATGTGTGTTCACAGTAATGAGTGAAAGCAGCCCTGTCAGAGGGACCCACGGATGCGAGTTACAGATACAATTTTCTAGGAGCCACATTGTAAGAAGTGAAAATAAACAGGTGACGTTCATTTTAATCATATATTTTATTTAATCTGAGATGTCCAAATGTTATTTCAATAGCTAGTGAATATAAAAATGGCTGATGACCTAGTTTGTGGGCCTTTTGTCACACTAGGTCTCTGGAATTTGCTGTGTTTCACACGGACAGCACATCTCACTCAAACTGGCCACATTCCCAGTGGCAATTGTCATAGGTAGAGAGCGGCTCCTCGATTAACAGCTCATCCAAGAGATAAAAAAAAATGAAATGCAACTGTACTCAAAGTCCAACATTTGAGTATATTTTCAAGAGCATTTAAGTTCAAGTGCTAGTAAAACACTTAAAAGTTACCTTTTTTATGTATGTTTTCAAAAAAGCATTCAAAATGGCCTATTAAAGTCAAAAGGTCTGATTCACATGAGAATGAATGACTATCAAACATTTCAATCAAAATTATTTAAATAAAGCTGAACCTTCAATGTTTTAAAATGCTATTTACGTAGCATTTAATGTTTTCATTTAAAAAAATACAACAGTTCACAACTCCAGCGTGAACTGTCCAACGTGTCTGTTAATGTCATGGCCCAGCCTCCTGCTTTTTACACCCAGACCTACCCATGTACCATGCGACGGCGAAGAGCTCTTTAATGAAGTCAATCGTTCCTTGGCTGCCGGCGTCGGCCGCAGCACGTGCTGCCACTGATAACTTGGTGATGGTGAGTGCCTCCAGACGCATTCATTGGAACAGCAAGGCTGCTAGAAAATGGGCACTTGACATTACTTGCAAATGACGCTTTGCTCTTCAAGAATCTATCCCTGCTATCTAAGAGCAAAGATTTGCAAAGCTAATTAATTCATCTTCTTTCTCACCTAAGGGCTCCTGCTGCCTGAACGCTCTCCATGGTCTTGCCTGACGTCAGCAGCAGATTCCAGAAACCTTCCCGACGTTCTGACTCTGCTGTCTGTTATTTTGCAAACCTAGAGCATAAGACGTGAAGACGCATATCCCTGGGGCCCAAACAGTGTTAATCAGGAGAGCAGATGTTTAGGATTATACCATGCCAGTGCTGAGCGTAATAATCCTGAGTGGCAAGAGGTGCCCACGTGTTCTTTAGGGTGTATGTGTGCGTGTGTGCATGCGTATGATATTGGAGTTCAGCGGGCGGCTGTCTGGTTGTGTAAATAGAGCTGTACTGCAGCATTTACTCAGACATTGTCATGGCAGCTTTGGAGCTATACGAGCAGAACGGTTCTAACGGAGCCTGGACCGCGGCCCCTGCAAGCCTGAAATGTTTGCTATCTGGAGCTTTAAGAAAATTCACTGACCAAGGGCAGGGCCCCCTCTTGCCTCAGCCTGAGTGCTTTTGGGGCCCCTTGAGTTGAGACCTCACATGCAACGGCAATTTGGTCTAGACTTCTGCTCCAGTTGCAAGCCCCTTAAAGAAGGAGCTATAGGGGGGCTAGGAAAGTCCCACAAAGCAGGTTCTCCAAGTTCAATTCTGAGGGCTTCCAGTTGTTTTCTGCAAAGAGTTTTCTGCTCCCATGGAATTTGGGATAATATTCTCTCACCAGTGAGGCCAAAGTCAGCAAGCGGCTGGGGCAGATCAAGAGAATGGTCTTCCTCCCTTCCTCCATTCGGCCAGCCCCTGTCCATCCTTTATAAGAGCATCCATCAGGGAATTTCCCATAATCCTCTCCTCTCCTCTCAAGGAGCAGAGCTGGCACTCAGCTCTCCTGACCCCATTGTCTTGGGAATGGTCAAGGGATCTTGGCCAACTGGGCATCTTGTCAACCTGGGAGATACCGATTCAGCTCCAGAGGGTGTGCAGTGTGGCCAGAGATGTGGGGTAAGTGGATGAGGGGTGTAGGGCTGTGGTGGGGCCTGCTCATGCCTACTGCTCACTGGTCATGGCGCATGCTGTTACATTTGGCACCTGCCTCCTCTACAAGGTGCCTGGTTCTTGGTCGGGCCCAGGGCATCTACATAGTGCTGGGCACGTGGTGGGCCCACAGTCAGTAGAAGCAGCCGGCCCCCGTGGACGTGCTCTGCGCCAGCACAGGTAGGGGTTACAAAGATGGACCCGAAGGGTCCTGCCCTCAGGTAGCTCCCCTCCCCAGTAGGAGGGATGGAGGGGCGGGCAGCTCGAGCCCTTACCCTGAGGACAGGAGCCTCCAGGAGGCCATCATCCAGCTTGAAGGGACAGGAAGGCTTCAGCAGAAAGGTGACCAATGAACCACCTGTTGAACGCAGCATGAACAAATGGGAGGTGAGGGTATAACCCCAGGACTGTGGATTTTTAAATTGTGGGAAGGGATTGCTTCGGAAGTTTTAAATGGAATCCGTTTAAGATGTTCCTTGGTGGAAAGTGGGACAGGAGGGGTCTGGAGGGAGGGTCCGAGTAGGGAAGGGGCTGGGAAAGCAGGAGGACCAGGCCACGGACACGGGCTTTCGGGCCTCCTGCTCAGGTTCCCCGGGCAATCCCCGCCTGGAGCGCAGCAACCGCAGGCCCAGGGAACGTGTCGCTGCTGGTGTGAGAGAGATGGACTGTCGCAGCTTGAGGACAAATCTCTTTTAATTTTGCTCTTTGGAGGAGGGGTGGGGCTGGGCCAGCGCTAGAGTGAGAGATTGGCTCAGTGAGTAATGGCCCTGCCGGTTCCACTAACACCCCAGGTGAGGGATGAGGGAGAATCGTCCCCCCCTCCCCTTCCAGGGCCGGCTGCCAGGGACAGCTGGGGCTGCTCTCCCTCAGCCGGCTCCTTCCTGGGTGTGCAGACGTGCGGCGGAGAGCGCTAACGCTGAGAGGGCCTTAGGGACCATGGTACAGGGCCTTCTGAAGTGGCCTCCAGAGATTGAAGGGGGGACCCCTGGGAAGTCCTCAGGGGACCACCCCCACTGAGTGTGAAGTGTTGTACAAGGAGGACGTTTTTGGGAAGGTGGTGGTGGGAGGGTTCATGGTTTCCATCAGCCTCTCTAAAGGGTCCATACTCCCCACCCCAAGTTAAGATCTGGATTCTGCCCTCTTGATTGGCAGATGGGGAGGTGAGGGGGCTTGTCCAGTGTCACGGGGCAGGTGTGTGGGTCCTGGTGGTGACTGTCCTCATCTCCCCCGTGGTCTCTGCAGCCCAATGTCTGGCTAAAGAGGGGCAGAGGATGAGAGAACCCAGGTCTCCTGACCCTCCCCCCATCCTCTTTCTCCTTGTGAGCCACGGGGTGGGAGGCCTGGGGCGTGAGACAAGGGGGTTCAAAGTCTGGTGTGTGTAGCCGTGTGATGAGCGGGACCACCTGCTTCCCCAGAGGGTCCTGGGGGGGGGGGCTTTGGTGCTCAAGGAAGCAGAATGAAAGCACCTGCAAGGACCCTCACCTGGGCAGCTTGCTCCTGATCTCTGCCCTTCCCAGAGGACACCTGCAGGGGGGCGGGGGCGCAGGGCAGCCTCGGGAGGGGTGAATGAGCTGATGGAGACCAGAAAGGTGATTCTGAGGCCACAGGGTGCAGTGGGGACAGCTGGGCAGGGGGGCCAGGTAGGAGGGGACTGTGGTGTCTTGGTGAGAATGAGGGGGTGGGAGGACAGAGATGGAGCACTGGAGTGAGCCCTGTCCCTGCTGGTGACCAAGGAACAAGAAGGGCCTCACACTGGCGCTGGGAACGTAAACAAATGTGGAGAGAGATTGCTTCTGAGGGGTCAGGATGAATCTGGCCCGAGTCCCTGCTTTGACTTCGTGTCACACAGGACAAGACGCGTCCCTGTGTTGGCCCTGATTTCCTGCTCTGTTAGATGGGACAGAATCATCGTAGCAAGCCTTGCTTAGCACATGAGGCCGGAAGACAGGGGGGTGGGCATGAAGGAGCTTTGATGCCTGTAGAGAACAGACGGAGGGATTGTCCACAGGAGCTGAGAAAAATTGTGTCGGAGGAAATGATGGAGGGGAGGAGGGAGGAGTCGGGAGAAGAGAGTCAAACCTCACCCACGGTGTGCAGTTGTTCTCCAAGCACAATGTGCCAAACAAGAGCAGGTGACAGAGCCCGCCAGGAGGTGGCCGCTGACCTGGGCGGGAAGAGGCGAACATGGTTTTCTGCATGTGTTTGAGCCCAGGCCTTGATTGCCCTGCAACGCATGCAACTCACTCGAGGGGCAGCTGAGAGGAATGAGGTTCAGGAATGTTCTGACTTTGGGGGACGGAGGTGGGATAAAACGCATTCAACTACCTACAGCCGAATGCGATGATAAGATACCCACTCAGAGCATTGGGAGATCAAGCTGGGAGGATCTGGGAAGGCTCCTTGGAGGAGGTGACTTGTGTGCTGACTATGAGTGGGATTGGGAGAGTGACAGGGAGAGAGAAGCAGCTCAGTGCGGGGGGGTGGCATGAAAGGCACGACTTCAGGGCCCTTGGTGGCGGGGGAGCCCAGCCATTCTTCTCTTGGATTCATGCCGAGATGAGAATGGTGCTGAAGTCCAACCATGGTCCATCTCACTTCCTAACTTTTGGTTCTTGAAGGTGTGTGTCTTTCCACTGAGGGTCCCCATCCAGGAGTGGTCCAGCCATGGGCACCCATGGAAACAGATCCCAGGGCTCCCCCCCCCGCAGTCCCCCAGCCCCTGCGGGGAGTCTGATGAGCCGGGCTCCGCTCCAGGCCCTGCCCCGGCTGCTCGCCTGTTTACCACGTCGCTGCAGAGCAGATGGATGGCGCGGAGGCCACATTTTTCTCCCCGAGCAGCAGCGGGAGAATGAATCTCACCAAGTGTTGCCGACACCATCCTGCCAGGTTCCACATCCATCGCAGGCGGCCCCGCTGACAGAGCACCGCGCATCCCTCAGCCCGGCTCTGGGCCCGGGGGAGCGAGAGGAGACAAGATGAACACTTTGCATCTTTTGCTTCCTCGGCTCTTTCTCTCTCCCGAGATCCATCCGCTCCACTGGGTGGCCGCGCTGCGCCTCGCGGCCAGGGCCTTGAGGAAGGAGATGCTCCAAGACAAGAGAGAAGGTGAGGCTGAGACCAGGGAGAGGTGAAGAGAATGTATTGATTCGAGTCAGCCGGGGTGGCTCAATGGTTCAGCTTCGACCAGGAGGTCAGGGTTCGATTCCGGTCAAGGGCGCATGCCCGGGTTGTGGGCTTGATCCCCAGTGGGGGGTGTGCAGGAGACACCCCATCAATGATTCTCTCTCATCATTGATGTTTATCTCTCCTCTCCCTTCCTCTCTGAAATCATTAAAAATATATTTTAAAAAATATATATTGATTCGCATTTGGTAACCTTACTCCGTCTTAGAACTGACACGAAGGGCAGGCATTTCGCTGAATGCCGCAAGGCCACGCTGGCCTGGCATGAGGCAGCTGGGAAGGTGCCTGGAGACCTGGATTTGAATACCAGCTTCTTTATCAGTGAAACGCCAGGAGTTGGACAAACCATTTCACTGCTTTCGGTCTTGTGTTCTTCCAAAATGGGAATGGATTCCTTCCAGTGCTGGTGATTGGGGATGTGCCAGGAATCTCAAGACGTGGTGCCAACATCCCACCATTTATTGAGCACTTACTACGTGACTGAGACCGGATGCAAAAGAACATCTGTCCTTACAGGAACCTTGGGAAGAGGCCACCTTCAGCCCCATTGGACATACTGGGTAACGGAGTCAGGCAGTCACTGGCAGAACCAAGAGTCCAATCCAGCCCTGTCACTCCAACATCCTCTCTGGTCGCTAGGTGACCTGAGTCCCAGGGCACAGAGCCTCTCGGGCCTGGACTTAGAGACTCTTCCAGAGGAGTAAACGATCGAAGGGAGGGGTTTGGGACCTTTGAGAGGCGTTTGGGAAGGCATGCCCATTCCTGGACTCAGGGACACCCATAGCTCCCTTTCTCACCGGTCCCAGTCCTGCCTCGGCCCTCTGCCTTGTAGCCATCTTTCTGAGACCTAATCTCGGGCCCTCTGTGTCTCCACTGGTGCTCTCTGGCCTCAGGGCCCACACCAAGCTCCCTGTGCTGCCTCTATGCCTTCCTAGCGGCTCACAGAGCTGGGAGTGTCCAACACCCAGGCCCTCTCTCTCAGCTCTGGGTCTTTGCTGGATCTGGGTTTCCTCCTTTGCCAGCACGAGGTCTCCTTATCCTGTTTCCAGAAGAAACTTTTGACCTTCCTACTGCCCTTTCTATCTATTTAGCCATTAGGGTTCCTTCCCCGACCCTCACCGCTGCGAAAGCCGTCAGGTGAGGAGGCTGAGATGTGGGGGATACAGTGTTGCGTACAAGGTCCCTTGTGGAGACTTCCCTCCAGTTGGGGGACAGACAGAACCCTAACTGCACGCGGGGCCAGGTGGTAGCAGTCCTGGGAAGGACTCTGAGCCAGCAGCAGGGGTAGGGAGAGCCTGAGGGTTGCTATTTTGGGTAGAGGGGTCAGAGAAGGCCCCCCCTGAGGAGGGGACAGCTGAGCAGAGGTCGATCCCTGCTAAGGTCGTGGAGCAATTCTTCAGGAGGTGAGTTTCACAAAGCTGACTTCAGGGGCAGT
>NW_005871483.1:44701-63037 GCF_000147115.1 Myotis lucifugus
CAGTGTTCCCTGTGCCTGCAGACTGCTCCCTGGCCTGCCTTGGCCCAGGGCCTGCTTTTGGGAGCTGAGTGTCCCTGGCCTTCCAGGGGCTGCCCTCAAAGCATGCCTATCCCCTATGAGGTCACCTGAACCAAGAATATTGATTTCCTGCACCTCTCCTCACCCAGCACACACAAGAGCTTCTGTGGAGGCCTTCCAAGTTTAGAAAAATGCCAAAGAATATCAGTAAAGGGTCTGTCTTGGAGAATGCCTTAAAGGCAGGTGTCATGATACCAGTGTGAGGTCAGATCTTTATGGGGTTGTCACACAAGCTGCTTGGACCGCTCCTGCCCCAAATGAGGAAAACATCAAAACCTTTCTTTTGGAGACTGCCAACTTCCCTCAAAATTGTTGAAGGACTCCAGAGAGGTGACTCCATCTAAGAGGGAAGGCTGCATCGAAACACCAAGCTGAAAAAAAGAAAAAGATTCGGAGAATCAAATGGAGAAGCAGACCAGCTCTCCATGTCACATCACTTTAGAAAACTCATCCTTCCTTGGAGAACCATAAAATAATAGCTAGCATTTACTAGGGTGAGTCGTGGGCCAGACATTTTCAGTTATTCACAGGCAAGAACTCATTAAGTCCTCAGAAGAACCCTGTGCGGTAGGTGTTATTTATCCCCATGTCCTAGGCAGGGAACTGAGTTTAGGGAGAAATCAGTTCTGCTGCCTTCCGTGGCGCCCTCTCCTTCCAACCAGCCTCAGCCGGCTCCTCTTCGAGGAGAGAGGTGTTAATCTCTCCAGGATCTGTCCCTTTCCTCCCAGAAGTCTTCTTGGTTTCCATGCAAACACTATCAGCCCAAGCGCCCGGCGGGGCTCAGTGGTTGAGTGTTGACCTATGAACCAGGAGGTCACGGTTCCATTCCGTTCCATTCCCGGTCAGGGCACATGCCCGGGTTACGGGCTTATTCCCCAGTAGGGGGCGTGCAGGAGGCAGCTGGTCAATGATTCTCATCATTGATGTTTCTATCTTTCTCTCCCTCTTCCTTCCTCTCTGAAATCAATAAAAATATATGTTTTTTAAGAATGTCAACTCAAGAACCAGGGCCCACCTCTGGGATGAGGACTTCCGGCCCCAGGTTCTGCCTCACCAGGCACGGGGCCCAAAATAAATCATTTCATTAGAGTTAATGACATAGCCCTTTTCACTGCAGAGTGTTTCCAAACAGAGGATCCTCTAGTCAGCTCTAATGAGCAGATAGGAATCTTTGTAATTAACTTGGCCATGGCTTGCATGTAAATGGGTAGGTATTCTTCTGAGCCACTGTTTATTTGTTGTTTGAAGTAGGGACTAACTGTGCCCCTGACCACCCCTCTCTCCAGCAAGCTCCCACCCAGTCAGCCACTCTGCAGGTGACTCACGCAGATGGGCAGCCGGTGCCTCTGCAGAGCCCCTGGGTACACGAGAGCCAGAGTGCCACCTGCCTTTACCCCAGCCCCTCTCCGGTAGGCCCACCCGTCCTTCACTCACAGCTCTGGACCCGCCTCCCCATCCCCTGTGACCTCCGCCTTCCCTCCTGGTGGGTGGAGGGGCTGAGGGCTCTGCCCCACACTGTGGTCAGGCAGTAGCTTCCTCAGGTTATTACTGCATTGGAGGAGGAGGGCTCCAACTGCTGGTGTGCATGTGTGTGTGTGTGCCCCTGTGTGTACATGTGTGCCTGTAGGGAGTGTATGTGTGTATGCATGGTGTGTGTAGGTGCCTGCAGTGTGAATGAGCAGGGTGCTCAGAGAGTGGGCGTTGAGGACGCGTGCTCTGTGTGTGTTGGGAATGTGTGCAGGTGCGCTGTGCTTGCCCTGCTGCCCACAGAGCCTGGTCCCTCATCGGCTGACAAAGGCGGCACTTTCATCACCGGGCGCGTTGGGTGCCTTGTTGGGTGTGTTCCAGGAGGAGGGTTTGCTGGGGTGGAGGTCACCCTGTGGCCCTGGCATCTCCGGAGAGTTCCTGGAAATGCTGCAGCAGCTGGCGGTCTCTGCTTCCCCTCCTCCTCTCTCCCCTCCCTGGGGGCTGCGGTCCCTGCCCAGTGGGTCCCTGCCACAGACCAGCCGTCCCCTGGGCCTGCCCCTTCTCTGGATCTAGCCATCCCGCGGGGGGTCTGGAGTCTGGAAGCCTGGAAAGGGAGGGGAACAGGCTGCGAAGGAGGCCCCCGTGGGCAGGAGTGTGGGAGGGAGGAGTCCCTGAACGGAGTCCCAGCTCCTGTCGCTGCTGATGAACCGCATCCCCCCAGGGAAGGTGGGCTCTGCTCGCTGCCTCGTGGAGGGCGGGGTGTATGTGTCTGTGGAGGCAGAGAGTAAGTAAGAGGGCCGGGCAGAGAGAAGGGAGGCAAGAGGGACCCTTCACCCACCACTTCCCACCATCTGCAACCCTCTAGCCACCCTCGCCTTTTGATCGGTCAGGAGGGGTCTGCAGGCGGAGTCCACTTTCAGCGCAAGGCGGGGGCTGCAGAACTTGCTACAGGCCCTGCCCGCTCTCCCTGTGGATCAAGCTACAGGGACCAGCCCCAGCGCCCCTGCCTGCGAGTCTCAGGAAGGCCTATGGGAACTTCCATCACGGGAGAGGAAGGCAGGGCAGCGGGGAGGGTGGTGCCCCCTGAAGAAAGGCCGGGGCAGTCTGAGCTCACACAGGCAGACAGCTGCAGAACTGGGGCTCCAGGCGGCGGGGCCCGCTCCTCGGGGGTCCTGCAGCTGCAGGTGCACAGGGCTGGGAGTGCTACAAGGGGCTGAGGCCCACTCTGCGTCCCCGCCCCGCTCAGGAAAGGGGTTGCCAGGCAGCAGGATGCCTTTGCTTGGATCCACCAGCGGGAGGTCACCACTGGGCTGCCGGCCAGGACACAGGTCAGTCTGGGGTGTGCACTAAGGCCACAATCCTCCAGACCCCTGGTCTTGCAGAGGAGGGCTAGAGACTCATGCCGGGCCACAATGTGAGTGGCAGGGCCCAGGGGACTGGAAGCCAAGCCCCTGTGCCCAGTCCAGGCTGCCCGGCTGTGCGACAGGCTCCTCTATATTCCTGAGAAGTGAAAAGGGTTGGGACCCCTCTCGGGCCTCTCCCAAACCTGGACAACAGCAGCGGTCTCCCCGGCAGCCCAGGGCTTCTCCGGGGTCACCTGAGGGAGGGCCGCCTCCTCCCCTCCCCCCACACCCCTCCTCTCAGCCAAGCCCCCGCAGGGCTCCCTCCCCTCAGCCAGAATCGGTCCAACCCACCTCCTAATCCTCAAGTAGTTATTTCTGACTTCCCGGCTGTCTGCAGACCCCTCGCTCCTCCCACAACCTTCCTCCAGGCTGCCTTTCTGGATTAACTGCCCGGCTTCCACGTTTCCTTTATTTCCGCTGCTCTGTGGCCTAAGTGCGTGCGTAGGTCACTGTGCCCTCCTGGGCACCTGTTTGCATGTGTCTCTGACGGATGATTCGTTCCTTCAGGGTGTGATCAGCTCCCTCCTCAAACTGAGTGGGTGGTTTCCCCCTCAGACTGGGAGCTGCTGTAGGGCAGGGCCGGTTCCTCTTCCATCAGACGGGGACCTCCCCATGGGCAGGCGCTGGCAACTTGAACCTTAAGCTCCCTCTTAGCCCTGAGACTCGCTGCCGCTCTGACACTGAGTGATGGGGAGTTATCATTCCCATCCCCCCTTCGCGCCTTCACTGTGCTCCCCCCACCCCCCAACATGGAGAATCCCCAACTCCTGGGAACGGCTGCCCAGGGTGGCATGAAGGAGAGGATGTCAGAGCTGGCAGAGCTTGGAGGACTCTGACCCTCGCCTCTCACCCCACAGTGCCCATCTCTCTAGGAGGTGGAGGGTGGAGGGTGGAGGGCGGGAGGTGTGGACTGGCAGGGCTGGGTGGTGCCCAGGCTTCACACCTTGAGACCTGAGAACCATCACGTCTGAAGGCACTAAAGGGACCATCTGGCCCCTGGAATCCGGTGGAGGGTCTTGACTTGTTCCAGACATAGGCAGGGCCGGCCTCATGGCCAGGTGACCAGGCAAGGACAGAGTGAGACCTCCCACCAAGCCCCTGGACTCCCACTTGGTACTCTTGCCATTGCGTCAGAATAATTCTCTGAACTCCAGATCCCCACCAGGGAAGGCAGTGTGAAGATGAGGAAATTGGAGCCAAGGTAACCTGGGTTTGAACCCTGGCTCTGCTATTTAAATGTGCTGTGTGGCATGAGATAAGTCATGTAACTGCTCTGAGCCCCAGTTTTGTCATCTGTGAAATGGGTATAATAATAGCACCTACCTTACTTGGTTAACCTGAAGAACCGATGACGTGATGGATCTAAAGTGATTATTAGAGTGTCATGGGCTCTCAGAAAAGGTTAGTGATTGTTATTTCATACCCCTACTTCCTTGGTCAGATTAATGGTAAGGATCCGATCAATACTGGGCAGGCTACTGTGGCAGGAGTGTGGGCATAGGGATGGCCTCAGCTTCCCAGTATCTATTGCGACTGAAGGGGCAACCAGTGTCCCAAGGGAGAGCACAGGTGCTGGTTCATACCCACCCCCCTTCAGTGGGCATCTCTGCGTGTGCTCTCAGCTCTCCATACAAGCCCAGCTCAGCACCTTGTTCAGGAAAGCCCTGCGGTCCTCTGCTTGAAGGCGTGACTGAGAGAGGGTTGGGTGACTGGCTTTGGAGACACTTAGCTGGGGATGGAGCTCCCAGGAGGGGAGGGAGCACAGTCCATCCAACACTGGCAGAGAGGCCTTAGGGCTTGTGGTATTCCACCTGCCCCCAAACACTGACCACGAATTAAATCTTAAGTGGGGGTCCCCATCACTGAGGGCACCAAGTCTTTAGAGACCCCCTCCCTGCCCCTCCCATCTCTGAATCTCTCCAACCTCATCACCTTTCAATTGTCAATGGGGCTTCAGGATGCAGCAGAGAGAGGGTAGGCTGGTGGCTGCCTGCCGGGTCATGGCTAAGCTGGAGACCACGGGCCCGCTCCTTGCCCTTTCTGTGCTCCAGACTTCTCATCTGTAAGACGGGAGTAGTGATGCTTCTCTCTCTAGGCGCTCGTTAGCGATACAGGTGCTGAAACAGCGGGGCCTCTCCGGGGCAGTCAGTGGACACGCCTTGTCTCGGTGACTTACATGTTTGTAAGAAGCGGCAACGAGCGTCCAGAGCTGGGGATGCACTGGTGGAAGGCCCCACAGCAAAGGCACAGTCAGATCCCGGGAGCCCCTGCCCCCAGCTTAGGAACTGTCATCACTGCCAGTGGGTTTCCTTCTCTGGCCCATTCAGTGTATTTTCTCCACTTGGCTCCCTGAGCAGAAGCCTTCTCTCCAGGAGGCAGATCAGAGGTGCTTGTCCATTATCTGTTGAAGACGGGCATGGGGGTGCGTCCGGGGCTGGCGTGGGGAGGCTGGCGTGTGGGGCTGGTGCAGGCTCACGGCCACTTGTCCGCATCTCCGGCTCTGCCTTCGCCGGCCCTGGCTGTCTGAGGAGGCTCATTTTACCAGCAAGCTGATTCATGGGCCTGGTTCCCGGTGCTCCCAGAGCAGCTCTCTGTCAATAACTATTCTTTATAAGGTCCCTCGATTCGTTTTCGGGGTTGAAGACAAATTTTTAAAGAGGAGTTCAGGGCCAGGGCCATTCCAGAGGGGCTGTTAACTTAATGTCCCGCCGCGTGCCTCCACACCGGCTCCCTCCTGAACTGCGTGGGGGTCAGGCCTTGGCCGTTTCCAGCAATTGCCTCTGAGCCCTGGCATCTGGGCAGGGAGCGAGGCATGACGAGAAGGGGACACAAATCACGGCCGGGCAGCAGGCCCTGTCGCTAGGTTGGCTGTGGAACTTCCGGCCAGTGGTACCCTCTCTGGGTCCTCACGTCCCTGTGTGTGACGCCTGGATGCGGACAGATACCATCATGACGGCGTCCACTGTCTCCCCTGGAGGGGCCAGGTCCCCCGGGTTCATTGGGAAGGTCTCTGCCAGGCAGCAGCTCAGGTCTCCTCCCTGTCGTCCCCCTGGGGGATCAGCAGTTGGCAAAGTCTGCAGCTGAAAACCAGCCACGCACCAGGTCTCCATTCCCGCGACGCTGGCCCTCCTCCTTCCTGCTGCAGCGTCTTCCTAACGGGGCCCCTCACCCTTTCCATCCTTCCTTCCTTCCCCCAGGGAGAGGGAGATGATCTGAACCTCGGGTCTGAGCCTGACTCCCAAATCTATGCTAACCCCCCCACCCCCCCGCCCACACACACATACACTCCCTCTGGCCTCCATGCCTTTGCACGGATGTGCTCGTATTTCCCTATCCCCAGGGTCTCCTGCTCCAGGCAGCGGGCAAGCACGTGCGGAGACAGGGAAGCGAGAGAAAGCACGGGGTGTGAGGTCTGCAGCCTCTGGGCCTGCACGCCCGCCCTCCTCCCTTCCTGGGATGTCCTTGGCCCCGTCCTCAGCAAATCCGGTTTGAAAATGTCTCCTTCTCTCCGCTGTCCCCCACCAACCCAGGGCAAAGCCGCCACGGACAGCATTCATCGTCCCAGTTGGCCGTGGTCGGCTGACTTGCCCATCTTCCCCGCAGAGCTGGGGCTCCTCCCATACTCCCCGGCAGGGCCTAGCACATAGTAGGAGCTTTCTGTGTTGCATAAACAAATGGAACCGTGTTCCAACTTTAGCACCAGCACCCCCTCCCATGCGCACACACCCAGGCTAGAATATTCCCTCTTCCTTGACTCGCACCTATGCCCCATCTCTCTCTGTAATTGTGATTTTCCGCACTGATCACGTGGTAAGATGGCAGGGCATAGAAAAGCCCCAAATGCAGAACAGTGAGAAAGCCATCTATAGTTTTTGTGTGGTCTTTAGTCGGCAAGCATTTGTTGAACACTTGCCGATTCTAGGCACCGAGGGTTAAGGGGGCCCCTTTAGGAGGTCACCGTCAGGGTTATTTGAGTAGCAGGTGTCTGGTGCTCTGGGAACTCGAGGACAGTACTTCTGCCCCGGGTTCTGCCCTGGCCATGGCTTCCCTGTAGCTTCCTCGTGCCACTGAGCTATACCCATTCCCTGTTGCCAGTCCATCTTGGGCAGAGCTGGCCCATCTCCAGTCTTCCTTCAGGGCCGCACCTTCCCTGAAAAGTCAACCTGAAGGTGGCAAACTCCTTGTCTTGTCTGTGTCAGGAGCTTTGCTGCCGCTGGGCGCCGTGCGGGGAGCTTAGGTACCCAATCCTCACGGTGCCCCCAGGGCTGCCCCTGCCAAGGAGCAGAGGCCTGTGGGAGGCAGGCGTGTTTCCCAGGGGTTGGACCAGGTGCCAGTGCAGCCTGTCCTGCCCCTGGTCCGTTCTGCCAGATGCTGGTTGCTATGCCTCCTCCCCTCTCCAAGGTGGTTGCTGAGCCACCTCTCCAGGCTGTTGGAGGCTGGCCAGGCTCCCCCACAGGCAGCAGCCCCGGTCTCCCAGGGCCAGCCAAGGGCCCTGTGGGAAGGGCCTACCCAACAGCCTTGGCTCTCTCCGGCCTGGCTCCTGCCATGGAGACCACCAAGTTTTCCCCATCAACCCATGGAGAAGGGAGGCCTCCCTGAGAGGCGGGGATAGAGATGGGGATGGGGATGGGGATGGGGATGGGAGGAGCCTCCTCTGAGGGGAGGGCTGAAGGCTGTGGAAGAAACGGGCCAGCACCGAGGTCCATGAGCCCTGGATGCTGGAGGGGGAAGAACGGGACGGCCGCGGGGCTCAGCCGTGTTTCTCTCTCAGGTCATTTACTGTGCCCACGTGTGCATGTGTGTACACGTGTGTGTGGGGTGAGTGTGCGTGCGTGCACATAAAGCAGAGACACGGAGCCAGCCACCATGCACTGTCTGTTCTCTGGGAGCTGCTGCCCCCACCTAGAATCTGGTCGCCTCCATTTATTTAAGAAAAAACCGGACACAGTGGTGGTAGAACCCGAGAGAAAAGTGGCTGTGAGATGGGGTAGGGAGACGCCCGCTCCCTCGGCCTTGCCCATCCCCAGCTCCTTCACAGCTTCCTCGGTGGGTGCCCCCCTCCATTCCCACCGGATTCCATTTCCTGGGGGGATGGGTGGTCGCCCCTGCAGAGCAGGGAGGAGAGGCCAGCAGAGCTGGGGGGGCTAAGGCGGAGTGCTGGCCTTGCTATGGGGCAGGCCTCCCTGGGCCCACCCAGACCATGGTGCTCTGGGCTGTGGCTTGGCCAGGGGTGGGCTGAGGACTCCTCCCCCTTTCGGCCACTTCTATAGCCCTTGGGGGCAGAGGAGGGAGTCCTGGGCTCCTAGGAAGGTGCCTGGCTTGGCCACAGACCCCTCTGGGGTCTGCTCCCAGGTCCTAGGAAGGGACTGGCAGGTCCCAGAAAGCCAGAAGATGCTACACGTGTCCCCCAACCTCCCCAAAGTTTTGTCCACAGCAAGATCCTCGGCAGGGCAGGCAGCTGCTGCCTCCCGCCCTGCAGGACAGAAATCCCTGAATAGTGGTTTGAGAAAAGTCTTTGTGCAGCTTGTGACACAAGACCCCACAGAACCCCCAGCACAGGGGGGACCCCGGGGACGTGGGAGGCAGGGGCGGCTCACAGAGCGGGCCCACCTGGCCTCGCTCCTGGGCCTGGCTGTCTCGGATGGGAGGAGGTTTGGGAAAGGCAGGAGGGCTGGGCTTGCCTCCTCCTAGCGCGCTCCCAAAGGGGCCCTCCACCTGCTACAGCAGAGAGGGAACCGTGTGAGGCAGCTGGAGGGCCGGTGAGGGAGGCGGCGCCTGCAGAGAGCAAAGCTGCAGGGGCCGGGCCTTTAACATCCACGTCCGCCGCCGGCAGCCCGGGCGAGCAGGGGTCCTGGCCGTGTCCCACACAGAGCCCACCCCCCGGGGGACGGCGCCTCTACGCCATCTCTTTGTTTCTGCGCATGTAGTTTGGGGGTGCAGCAGGCCGCGTGGTGCTTGCCACATCCGGGCAGCCCCAACCCAGGTCCTCATCGTCGTCCTCCTCCTCCTCGCCGGCGGGCACCGAGTCATAGGCCAGCTCCTCCGTGGGCAGCGTGGTGAAGGTGGTGAACTTGACCCGCTTGCGCTTGGACGTGGGCGAGCTGGCGGGGTCCTCGGCCTGGTCCCGGGCCGAGCCGCCCGAGGAGCCGTCGCCCCGCCCGTGCACCTGACTCTGGACACTGGTCTGCGAGCTGCCGCTGCTGTGGTGGTCGCCGTGGCAGCAGGCGGGCACGGTCTCCAGCGGGTTGCCGGCCGGTGGCGACAGCTCCCCCTGCGCCCGCAGCGGCTGCCCGTTGCCCAGGAACACCCAGTGGTGGGAGTGGTCCGTGCTGGTCTGGCCCTCGGGCGGGATGCGCTTGTGCCGGTAGCGCAGCACGAAGACCACGCAGTTAATGAGGAAGACGAGGATGGCGAGGCAGAAGACGCCCAGCAGCGCGTACATGCCGATCTCCAGGTCCGTCAGCCCCCGCTGGGGGCTCGTGGGCAGCAGCAGCAGATCTTCTGTGGGTGGCACCGCTGGGCTGGTGGTGACCGGCCCCGGAGCCTCGGGTGGGGACATCCCCGTGCCCGGGGGGCCGGCTCCCCGAGCTTCGTCCTCGCCCCCACCCGGCCCCGGTTGGCTGGGGCCTGGGTAGTCGTAGGTGGGGTCCTCCTCCTCCCGCCCAAAGTGCACCCGCAGGCCCACGGGCGTCGTAGCCAGGACGCTCTTGCGCTTGGTCTTCTGGCAGCTCTCGGCGATGGTGAGCTCCGCGCGGAGCAGCTGCCCTGCCCCCTCCGCCTCAGCCACCACCAGCGGGAAGGCCCGGTCCTGGGTCACCGTAGCCACCCGCTCGTCCAGGCTGCTCACCAGCAGCCCATAGTCCCGGGGGCTGTAGAGGGAGAGCGGAGCTGTGGTGCCGTCACTGTAGGAGAGCCAGAGGCTCAGGAGGGCTTCCTGGAGGAGGAGGAGAAGGGGAGAGGAGTCAGAGGCTGGTCCTGGCTGGCTTCCCTGTTGGATGAGCTTTGTGAGGGCAGGGACCCGGGTGTCTGGCTCCCGGCTGGACTCCCAGGGCTGGATGCGCCTGGCAGGTGGCAGGGCTCAGGAATGACTGACGGAGGTAGTGAGGAGGGTCCAGGGCACATGGTGGCCTCCCGCTGCCTTGAGAATTCCTCTGCCCACCTCACCGTTCTCCTCTGGATGAGCTAAAGGTAAGTTCTGCCTTGGGTCTCACTCAAGTCCCTTTTGCTGCAGCACTTAGCCCACTTCTCCATGCCTGCCCCTGGGATCACCCCCATCCGACACTTGGAGGTTGAGGACACACGCCCAACCCCAGTCTCCCCTGTTGGTTACTCTGGTCTTCCTGCAGGTGAGAAGGCAGGGCCCAGAGAGAAGGGATTGGCCTGGGGTCAGGGAGCGAGTGGAGGCAGACGGCTTCTGGCTCCTGACTCCTGGCTTGGTGCTCAACACCCGCCTTCTCATTCCCTGGGCTTCTGCCTGTCACCTTTCCACCTTTGCCTGCAGCCAGTGTCCTGGCATTTCTAGGGGTGGGGTGGGCTGTAGCTGGGGCTCCAGAAATAGGTAAGTGTAATTCCTGGGGTACAGGCAGAGCTGATGGGCCCTCTGAGAATCTGAGAGGGGTAATCCTTAGCAGGAAGACCTCAGGTGGCAGGTGCAGAAAGTGAGACCTTGGCCAGACTCCCCGTGCAGACGGCAGTGGGGTGAGGTGGAGCAGGCACACAGGGCATGGAGGGTAGAGAGATCTTCCATTGCCTAACGCCCTAATTTTGGGGCACTTGTGGCAAAGGGCAAGCCAGAGCCCGCAAGCCCTCCTTCTACACTCCAAGCCCCAGGCTGGTAGGCGGGGCACCCAGTTACCTGCTTGAGGAAGCTGAGGGTTTGCTGGGCGGCGGCAGTGGCCAGGATGGTGTGGCTGCTCCCGGGGCTTGGCCGTAGGGAGAGGGCGAGGCTGGCCACCACCTGGGCCTGCAGCTGTGTGATGCTGACCTTCTCCTCTGTCACGGTCAGCAGCGTCTCCCCGAGCACAGACTCCGTCAGTGGGGACACCACCTGAGGCAGAGAGGGGCAGGCGTGGGCGAAGGCCAGGAAAGCGGGACCCCAGGATCACCCATCAGGGGGAGTCCTGGTGCCACCGGAAGAGAGGTCCAGGAGGTGGGGCAGGCTGGGAGGCTCTGCCTTAGGTTTGCACCTGGGAACCAGGGTCCAGGGGTCTCTTGGGGGGGCAGTGCGTGTGGAGCTTGCAGGAGCACAGAGAGAGAGAGATGGGCAGATGTAAAGGAAACAATAGGCCCGCACAGTGAGAAATAGCAACTGATATTCCAACCTCAATGTGAGGGAGACGAAAGGGAGTGGTGGGGACTGTGGCCAACGGGAGAACTCATGCTCATGGGAAGGGAGCACCAGTACTGACTCTAGCAGCATATTCCCAGGTGGGAAGGCAGGCCCCGTGTTGCCAGATTTATATTTTGTAAAACCAGAAATCTGGTTTTCTAAACAATGAGAAGCTTTCTAATTTTCAAATGTAGGATCAATTGTTTGTACGAGCAGATTCCAGCACACGGGTCACTGCTCACCATCTCCCAGGTGGAGGATTTCTACTCGGGCAAATGTCAAGGAGGCCAGAGTTGAGTTCCTAGCTCCTGAACTCCCTCTCCGGGCCTCTAGCTGCCTGAGCCCGCACCTGCTCTCAGGGACCACGCGGGGATGCGAGGTTGATAGTCCTGGTCAGGCGTGGAGGGAGACGCTTCACCACGGTGGAGCTAAAGGACCTTGGCCTCTGATGGTGGAACATCAGGCAGAGGCGCAAGCAGGGAAGAAAGTGTGTTTTGGGGGCCGAGGCCCTGGAATTCCTTTCCTAAGAACGTCTGCATCCTCTGCCCACAGGCAAACAGGACTCCTGGCACTGCCCTTGTGCCTACCTTGAAGGGGGTGGTGCCCGGCTCCAGGCCTGCCAGCGTGCTGCTGTCTACCAGGCGTGCCACTCGGGGGTCACCCACCCGCATGAAGTCGCTGACCAGGTCGGTGACCTCCACCAGCCAGTCCGGGCCCAGCATGGTGACCACCTGGTCGGTGCCCTCGGACGAGGTCGTGTGGAACTGGGTGAAGACCTGCAGAGTGGCGTGCTGGTACTGCAGGGTGCAGCCGCGGCTGCTGCTCTGCCGCCGCTCCTCCTCCTCCTCGTCCTCGTCCTCGCTCTCCCGGGCTGACCTGGGTGGGGGCACAGGATCAGTGACCTGCACAAGCCCCTCCCTCCCCTGGCCCTGCTAGCCGTTCCCCGGGCTCCCGCGGATGGCAGTGTGCAAATCGCGAGCCTGTCCCTGGCTCACTCCTGTTCCTGACAAGTGAGGAGCTGGGAGGCCCAGGCTCTTCCCTCCTAAAAAGGCACCTTCTTGGCCCTCCCTGGTCTCTCTGCCTCCACTTGGCTTCCCCCACGCCTGCGAAAAGCTGGCATCAAACCCTAACGAGTGCGACCTCTTTTCAGCGCTGAGCGTGAGCCTGGCCCTGCTCTCAGCTCTGAGCTGGAGCAAAGGCGATCCCTTTACGGAGTGCCAGGAGCCGGGCTGGCTCGTCCTACGCTGTGTGGCAAACAGAACTTGTAAGTGCTCAACCTGGATGTTTAGCTGAGATTCACAAGCCAAGTGTTGAAGGGGCGGCTTGGGTTTCTCTTGCTGCTCATAGTGAAATGCAAACAGGAGAGAGAAAAACTGAGGGAAGAACTGGTGAGCAAAAGGGACCCAGGACGTGATGGTCTGGGGAATGCTCCGCCTACTCAGAATTACCCACAAGGCAAAAAGCAAGAGAGTCACCCTGTGGCTACTGCTTTGCTAGTGCTTAGAAGAATCAAGCACTAGAATATTCATCCACACAGAGGGTGCTTTTACCTGTTAACAAATCCAATCCTCACCACAGTCCTGTGAGGTAAGTGTTAATGTGCCCATTTTACAGATGAGGAAACCGAGGCATGGAGAGGTTATGTGCATAGCCCGCGGTTGGCCAGCCAAAGAGCAGAGGTCAGTTCTCAAACTGGTTGTCTGGCTTCAGAGTTTACTGCGTCCTCACTACTCAAAGCAGCATCAGCATCACCCAGGAGCTGGTCCAAATACATGTGCAACGGACAGGATCCTCAGGTGAGCCCTGTGCTCGTTCAAGTTCGAGAGGCTCTGGTCCACCCGGCCTTGCTTTCCCAAATCCTGCAGAATTGAACTGAGCCCAAGTCTCAGTTCGCCTGCTCCTCTCCCTAGCCCTGCCCTTCCTCCTCTTTCCTGCTGGCTTTTCTCTCTCGCAGCCATGGTGGGTGAGCGGGGTGCGCTGAGTGCAGACGTCCATGCCCCGCAGTTGGGTACTCAGGTGTGTGAGCCTGCCCCCCAGAGAGCGGACCCAGTGTGAGTTAGTGTGTGCCCAGCTGATGTGCCTACAAGTGTGCCTCGGCGTGCCCAGGCTGGGGCACGTGTGTATAGCCGTGTGTGCTCCTGTGTTACTGTGTCTGCTCCATTTTGTCTGCTGTTGGACTGGTCTCTCACCCTGTTCCCCAGACAACTCCTTTCCACTCATCCTTTTAGACTTAGCTCAAGAGTCACCTCTTCCAGGAAGCCTGCCTTGACTTTTCCCAGAGGGAGAGGTGGTTCTCTCCTTTGTGCCACTCAATTCCCTGCTTCCTGCATCCACCGTGCTCTGTGGCATATACATGATGGCTTCCCTGCTGGACCCAGAACTTGGCTGAGTAAGGCACTGGCCACATTCATCTCGCATCTCAAGCACCCGCCAGGGCCTGGCACGCAGTAGCTGCTCAGTAAAAGTTTGTTGAGTGCATAACCAGCCCCAGACTGTGTACATCGAGGCCCTTAGGCACACATGCAGATCAGACCGTGTGCCAGGGCTGTGTCACCCGCGAGTGTCCCGAGTATCTGCCGTGTGTGGAGGGGCTGTACCTCCGGTCGGGGAGGATGGGTACCCTCCAGCCCTTCACTTGGCTGAGGCGGGCGTCCGAGAGCTCGATGTGCAGGGGCAGCTTGGGGACCCAGACTGTCATTTCCAGGGGGGCACTGAGGACGTCGTAGCGGAAGGTGACCCTGGCATTCATGGACCCGCGAGACTCCTTTCCGCTAACAAACACGTAGTCACAGCTGCTGGATACCTGGGGAGGGGAGGGAGGTTGGTTGGCATGTCTTGCCCTACAGGTCATCCTGCGGGACAGTGCAAGGAACTGCAGTCTGACAAGCAGGGCCAGAGGCTGTTGGAGAGAGAAAGTACCCGTCACGTGAGGCTGAAGGGGAGGGTGCCGGGGGGAGAAGGCACCTCCTCATTTAATTCCTCGGGGAGGTGTCAGCTTCTGTGTCCCCGCCTCCGTCCTGTGTTCCCAGAGACCATCTCTCAGGGGCTACGGTGGGAGGTGGATGCAAATGCCTTCACAAGGGGAGCTTCTGGGCACCAGATCACACCTCGGAGGAGGCTTCAGGCTGAGTGTCCTCAGGCCTGGCTCTCCTCCCTGCGTGACCACCTGGGCGGTGCTGGCAGGTAGAGCCCTTCACTGCACCAAAGCGCAGCCTGTCCTGAGCAGGACACAGGTGCTGCACTGAGCCAGGAGGAGGTCAAGTGGGGGGTGGGGGGTGAAGGGCAGGACTTGGCTCCTCCGGGGCCCCCCTGGAGCAGCAGTCCCAGGAAAACGGGCTCTGGTTAATGTCAGGCGAGGGGGCTGCTCCAGCCTGGGGAGGGAGTGAGGGAAGGAGAGAGGACAAATCAGGACCAGAGGACCTCAAGCCCAGACCGGCCATGACTGCCACCACGGGCTGCAGCTTTTGCAAGTGCATTGCCCATCTGGATACCAACTTGCATCTTAGAGCTTCCCCGGATAGGCACAGGCCTGCTGAACACCTCTGGGGGGCGGAGACCTGTGCCCACTCACAAAGGTGTCGCCGCCAGCCCTTCCGGACAGATGCGGATGGGTGTGCGTGTTACATGTGCCCACACACACACCTGGACTGAACACGGTGTGCAGTGTATTTAGGTGCTCCAGCTGGTGCGTGCCCGTGGGTGCACGTCCTCACGTTTGGAAGCAGCCTGTGGGCTGATCACACCCTGAAGGCTCTGGTGTGTGTGTGGCGGGTGGGTGAGGCGGGGAGCCGGGAGGTGCTGGGCTGGGGCTCATTTGTGGAGATGAGCCCGGGGCGTCCCAAACTCCTGCTCGCTCTCTTAACCGTCTCAGAGGGGCGGGAGGGGGGAGTGGGACCGCAGCCCTGCCAGCGATGCTCATTTCCCACTTCGGGAGGCAGAGCATCCCATCTGAAGGCTGGCAAATTCCACTTAGAATATTGGCAAACTCCAACCCGAGTGTATTTCATTGAGAACGGACACAAGTTCCATTTAGAATCTTCGCTAATTCCCTTTGGTATCTCAGCCATCACGACTTTGTTCTGGTCCCTCTGGGGCCGGGGTGGGGGTGCCTGGGCAGCAGAGAAAGGTGCGGGGCTCTTGGGAGCAGGCCCATTCTTCCTGCGCCAGCTGCCAGCAGTGGAGGGCCCCGTGGGCCTGGCCAAGGCTTCTACTCCCAGGAGGTGATGGGGGTGGGGGACCACGCCATCTGCTCTAGCTCACTTGGAAGGACTTCTTCTTGGATGGGGGATAGCCAAGGTGAGCTCCAGACTCCCAGACCTGGAGGGACCCAGGGCAGAGTTTGGAGAGAGAGTGTGCACTCTAGGGTTAGCCCCAGGGAGCCAGAGGGAGCCCACCCACATCCCCCCCCCCCCGCCCCCCTGCTCTCCTTCAAGCTGGAAGATTGACAAGAACAGGGAACAGATTCCGGTATCGAACTGCTGGCTGGACACCCTCCTGCATTACTGCCCGCTCTACTGCCTCTGACCACTATCCAAGGCCAGGGGAAGGGGCAAATCTGGAGGCCCTCCTGGGGAGGTGGCAACTGGGCCATTTGAATCAGATCAATACCCTTTTTGCTAGGCCATGGAGGACCCAGGGCGGGGGAGAGGGGGGCGTCTCTGGGGAGGAGCTCAGGGAGGGGCCTTTGGGAGTTGGAGGAGGTTGGGGTGTGTGCCCAGAGGGGTTGGGTCCTTCCTTGTACAACCCTCACTCCTGGCCTAACTCACATGCTTCTGGAAGCTTCCTCCCTGTGCTGGGTCTCCTCCACTTGGAGCCAGCATCCAGGTCCAGAGCATGTCTCTGAGGGGTTCACCCTCTGCCCCCTCGTTGCCTTGCCCAGTGTCTGCCACACACCAGGGGCTCCAGAACCACTTGCCAGATTAGATTGACTTCTGCCTTCTCCCCATGGTCTGCAGACAGTCTCTTCCCCATTCCTACAGGCAGCCCTCCAGGGCTGGCAGGGCAGTGCCCAGGGCTTTCCCTCACCTCACTCAGGCCGAATGAGGGATGCCCACAGCTCTTTCCCACTCCTCCCAATTCCAAGTCTTCTTGCCTGCCGAGGGAACCTACACGGGACGTGAACGCCCCTCTGGCTTGGGGCTCCCCTCCCCTCGAAGGTCTAAGGCCTTCTTCCCAGGGGCCCCACCTCCAGGAAGCTCACCTTGATGATGTCCTCATTGTCAGACTCACATTCCACCAAGGCAGAGACATCTAGGACGAGGCCGGTCACTTCGATGGCAATGACCTTGACAGGGATGGCCACCGTCCGGCCAGTCAGGATGGCCGTGTTGATGATCTCTGTGTCCTGTGGGGAGGAGAGGAGGGTGGGGCTCTGCTGAGCCAGGTGCTTGCAGATCCCTCCTCTACCAGGACACACCAGCCAAGGCCCCGGCTCCTGACTGCCCCTACTTGTCAGGTGTGCACCCTTCCATGGGGACACCTGCGCACATGTGCAGGGAGGTGCGTCCACCCAGCCTCGCACCTTCTCAGATGCTCAGCTCGCTTGGTCTTCTGCAGTAGCTCCCATGGTCTACCTCCCTCTGCTGCCGAAAAACAACCATTCCCAGTGCCTCCCATCTTCTCTCCACGCCTTCCATGCTCCCCAGGACGCGCTGAGGAAAGTCCAGCTCATTTGCCTGGCCATTCAAGGTGCTCCTGGGCTGGCCCCGGCCCATCATCCCAGCCTTATCACCCCAATGCCCTCTTCCTAAGCCCATTGCTCCCTTGGACCAACCACTCACATTCCCATCACTGCACCTTCAGTCTGCATGGTCCCCTGACTAAAGCACTCTCCTCGTCTTCTCTGATTGTGTGAGCCCTTCCCCCACACGGCCTTCAAGGTTCAACTGCATGGCCACCTCCTCCAGGAAACATCCCCCGAGTGGTCCCTCCATGGGTGACTTCTCCCCCCTCAGTCCCCCTCAGCATCTGCTGTCCTACTCCAGCACCAGGCGGAGTGCTGCCTGCCTCCTGTGAGTGCGTGCGTACACACACACACACACACACACACACACACACACACGTTTACATGGTTCAGGAGACAATCATACACGCAGACACTGGATCACAGGCACATGTGCACTGACCTATACGCACACTGAGCCGTGCGCATTCCCATCACACACGCATCCACCGGCCGGTCCCCGGCCCTGCTCACCATGGCCAGGGGCAGGATGGCTTGCACATCGCGCTGGATGACCGTCAGCTCGGTGACTGCCCGTTCCAGGTCGGCCAGAGCGCCATGGCCGCGGTAGTCGATGTGCCACATGATCCTCCGCTTGACCGACTGGCTGGTGAAGTTCTCCATCTCAAAGTCCAGCTGCAGGATCTCCAGGGGCCCCTGGCCCTCCCTGCCCGGGCAGGAAGGAAGGAGAGCCAGAGAGGAAGGGCTGGGGGCGACTCCGGAGCTCTGGAACCCCAGCCCCTCTCAGCAGCCTGCCCTCTGGGGCCCTCCGAGCCTCCTCCAGCCACCGAGGTGCCCCGCCTGGACTCAGAGCCCCCACAGACTAAGCCCAGCCCTCCCACAAGCCTGGCCTCCTCCACCAAGAACTCCCCCACCCCCCAGGAGCCTGTCCTGCAGAAAGGTGGGCAGAGGCGCCACCTCGGCTCACCACGGGGGCAGGGGTGAGCCCTGGGCCCAGGCCACATCCACGGTGGCCGTTGAGTGCTTTGCCCCAGTCAGCAGCTCCGAGGTCACGTGCCACTGGCCACTCCGTGACTTGGTGCCTAAAAGGGTCACTCCCTTCTTGGCCTTCACCCTGGGACAAAGAGGGAGGAAGGAGGAGGAGAGAGTCAGCCTGGGGCCCAACGTGATTCTGTGAGATACGGAGACAGGGCGGGGATTTCTGTCACCATTAGACAGATGAGACCACTGAGGCTCAAATAAGTGACATGTCTTCCTGAGGTCGATCGAGTGATAGTGGAAGAGCTGGGATTAGAAGGCTGGACAGGCAGGCTGGGTGAGGCCCTACAGAGGGACCGCCAGACCCTGACCCCTGAGCGCCTACCTGAGTGTGAAAT
>NW_005871483.1:63273-72689 GCF_000147115.1 Myotis lucifugus
GGCGGGCGGAACAGGCTGATGCTCCCTATGCGCAGCAGCGGGTGCTGGGTAGGGCTCTCCGCCCGGGCCCCCACTCCGGCCCCAGCCCCACGCCGGGTGCCCCCACAGCCCCCCGAGGCATCTGGCGCATGGAGAGTGTAGTACAGCTCAGCCTGCTGGCTCTCCCCTGCCAACTCGGGCTCCAGCCCCTCCGGAGACTTGCGTCGGGCGGTGGGCGGTGCGGCCGGGGCAGGGGGCCCGAACCAGGCCAGGGGCAGCTCGGCCCGCACAAGACAGGTGGCCAGGGCCCCGCTGAGGCGGCAGGAGCTCTTGACCTCCCGGGCGTCTCGGAAGGCATGCAGGCGGACACAGGGCAGCCGCTCGGTGACGCCGAAGTCGTCCCAGTCCCGGCCGGCTACGTAGAACAGCACCTGGGCCACGGGCTGCGAGGCGGGCACCCGGGCGCGGACGATGAAGGCTCGCACCTTCCAGTTGACCGTGAGGCGCTCGGGGATGTCCAGGGTGCTGGACGGCTGCAGGAGCTCGCGGGCCACCACCTGGCTGGTGCTGAAGGGCCCCAGGGAGACGTTGAGGACGGGCAGCTCCTTGGTCTGGAACACCACGAAGGGCTCCGAGCGCTGCAGGGAGCTGTTGGCCGGCGCGGGCGGCAGGGGCCGCGCCTCCCGCAGGAAGAAGGCCAGCCGCGTGTGCGACAGCCGGTAGCTGATCGGCAGCACCGGGCTGGCCTTGGGCCCCGGCGGGCTGGGGCTGGCTGGGTGGGAGCGGCCGGAGGCTGGGGACAGACAGAAGAAAGACCCCACGGTGGTCAGGAGAGGCTGTGCTCGGACCCCAGGACACCCCAGTCTGCCACTCTCACGCGGGGCCATCCACCCCACAGGGGGGCAGCGCCCAGCCTGGCTCTAGGTCCTGGGGGGGCCAGGGCCAGGTTGCCCAGGCTCTGAGCCTGGCCCCACCTTTGCAGGGATGTTCACTCTCTCACTGAGCTGCCCCACCCCCCAACCTGGTGCGGGCTTCATTTCTTTATCTGCCACGTGGGGGTAAAGTTAATTCTGGCGCAAAGCGTCTCGGAGCTTTAAAGAGGTTCCATCCCCCTGCATCCTCCTCTGTGAAAGGAGGATAACGTTTTCTTGCCTCGAGGTGCCACTATGAGGTCTTACTAAGTCCTGTGCACCAGGGCGGAGTGTGGTGCTGAGGAAGTGTGAGCTCGCACCATTATCACCTCGCCCAGGGCTCAACAGCATTAGCTTATTTCATCCTCAGATCAATCCTCTGAGCAAATCTGATTACAATCTCCATTGACTGAACCAGTTTTCCATCAATAACTTTTCTTTTTCGAAAGCCTATTTTTACATCTCACAGATAAAGGTGCAAGACGCTTAAGTAACTTATCCCCAAGCCTGGGGCCACCTGACCCTCCAACCCAAGCCCCTAACTGGCCCAGCTGCCTCAGATGGTGTGGGTTCCCAGGGACCTCATGCACCTCCACACCCTAGAGATACAGGGAATTCGATCCTCAGTCTCCAAACCCAAATGTCGGCCTCAGGTTTGACCTCTCCCTCCTCTCAGTCCCCTCCCCTCATCCTCACAGGAGCCGCCAGGTTCCAGCAATTCCACCTCTTAACTCGCTGGTATGTCCCAGGCTGCCCCCTGTCTTCCATGCCTAGGCCCCTGCCCCAGTCTGGCTTCACTCCTGTTGCTATGACAATGTGACACAGTCTGAGTCTCCCCTTTCTCCAGCTCACCCCCTCCCTGGCACCCCCTCCCGTACACAGCAGCCAGAGTGATCGGTTCCTCTCGACCACAGATCGGACCGTGTCGGCCCCCCACTCCCAGCTCACCCGCTGGACACTGTCACGGAGCAGGAAGGACCATGATGGGGAGGTTCAAGGTTTGAGAACCAGTTCTGGGTCTTCCCAAGGGCCCCTGAGTCACATTCCTCCCCTGTGAAACCGTAATAGCAATAGCAATGCTGTCTCACAGGGTGTTGTGTTGTCATTTGTTTGGTTTTTTGAGAATCAAATAAGAAGGTGCTCTACAAGTTGTACCACACAATGCAACTGCGTGTAAGTATCATTAAATGGTCTCTCCTGCTTCCCAAATAAAATCCAGACTGTGATGGTGGCATTCAGGGCCCTCTAGAACGGGGTTCCAGGGTCTCCTTTCCCCAGGAATCCTCCTCCCAAGCCCCACTGCCAACATAACTGGACAACTCCTGGCGTTAGCACTGCTGATGCTGCCTTCTCTCCCCTCCTTTGCTCATGCTGTGCCCTCTGGGTCGAATCCTTTCCTTTCCTCTCTGCACACATCCACATCTGAATCTTCCTCCAAAGTCACCTCCTCCACGAAGCCCTCCAAGATGCATGCTCAATTTCTGCAAAAGCCCTAGGACAGTTCTAAGAGGAGCGGCGCCTGGTCTCAGCGTGCCTTCTGAGCAGCGCCCTTAGGACCAGCTGGGGACACTGCTGGGCTCTGGGCAGCCCATGCTTTTACTACCAGATTGCTCCCTCCAATCCAAGAACTCTGTTCCCAGGCCACCCTTCCCTCCTCTGCAGCCTGCAGGATATGCCGCCGCTGATGGTGGGATAGAGGTGAGCAGCTGAGTCCCAGATGAGGACAGGAAGATGTTTGGCAAGGCGGGTCCCTGAATCCTGCCCCACAGTTACCCCTAGAGGCTCTGAGACGGTACCCCAGCCACCTGGGACAAGCCTGGCCCCAAGGCGTGAGGGTGGGAGTCCAGGATGATGGTCTGAGCCAGGGAACAGCAGCCAACCAGATGCTTTGGAAGCAGCAGGAAGCAGACAAGCAGACAGAGGCCTGGGGAGGACGCAAGTTCAAGGCTCCTCCTTGCCACACTCGGCGAGCAAGTTGCTTCCATTTGGAGCCTCGGTTTTCACCTCTAAAACTGAGGTGGTGCCATCAGCCCCCTCACAGGGACGTTGAGAGTAGCCACAGGAAACCAAGGAGGGAGGAGGGACACTGTTTGATGCGGAGGGATGTGCAGGCCAAGACGGGGAGATGTTGCCGTGCTTGTCCTGCTGCAGGTGGAGAAGGGCAGGGGCAGCTGTGGTCAGGGAGCTGCAGTTGCCCATTCTCAGGCCAGGTGGACGGGGGGCGGGGGGGATGCGGAAGTCAGACCGCTGGCCCTGCCTCACTTAGCATCCGCCGGACACCCCAGAGCCTGCTAAGTGGCACTTAGTGCCCTTTGACCCTCTTATCGTCCCAACCTCACGGCTGGCCATCTGGACCCTTGGTGACACCGCGGGGGCAGGGGCCACCAGCTGGGCAGCAGACTCGGAGGGGTGTGGAGGGAGGGATTGGAGAAACGTGTCTGCAAGCACACCTTGCCCTGAGTAGATTTTGGTTGCATCGATGGAATTCTCTGGATGAGCTGCCCAGCACTGACTAGGAGGCTGTGGGCTAGCGAGTGCCTCCTCCCTGAGGCACCCAAGAGGAGCCTGGATGGCCACCGAGGGGAAGGGTTGCTGGCCCGGGGCTCTAGACCCCTGCCTTCCAGGAGACATAAGGAGACTGAGATTCTGGAAGGGGCAGCGACGTGCATTAAGAAAACAGCTAGCTTTCAGGAAGGGGAGCGGACAAGATGGTATTGGGGTGCCACAGTTTTAGTGTTTATGCAGTGGGGTGTGGGGTCCCTTCCTCTTTCCATGACCTGCCCAGGCATCACCTCCTCCCTGAAGCCTTCCCGGATGCCTCTCACTGCCACCACCTGGGTGGTGTGTTGCTGCTGCTGTGCTCTGTCCGGCTCTGGTTCTGACTGACCAGGAGCTCTGTCCTGGTATGAGTGCGAGGTGCAGATGATCTCATTAGTTCTGCGAGTGCTCCCTGGGGGCGGGGTGCTGGCCTATGTGCCCCTTTGCCAGTATAGACAGAAGTCTCTCCAGCCACTTCCAACACCAGAAGGCATGTAGCTGTTCATGCGTTTGCCTTTCCAGCTGGATTGGAGTAGGGGCAGACACTGGGTCTAGACCAGCTTTGCATAGTACGCGGGGTGACACACAGTAGGTAACTTAGCAAATGTCAATTCTACCCTCTTGCGGGGCCAGTGGCTGGACAGAGGCCCTCCCTGTTCATCTCAGGCCGGCCCCAGATCTCTGGGAGCACAGCATGGTCTCCGGCCACCCCCGACAACCTTCGCACCCTCTGCCCAGGCACAGCAGCCAGTGTCCCCCCAACATTGAAGATATAAATTCATCTGCGTGGAGGCGAGGGCCAGGGCCAGGCGGGCGAGAGGTGGGGTGCCTCTGGCCATCTCCCTGGTTCTAATCAAGATCAGATGCCTCCTACTTCTACCTCTAATTGTCCCCAAATTAAAACTAATCGCTTGCAAATCAGAGGGGAAAAAAAAGATTGTCATTAGCTTTGATGAATTTGAGGCTAAGGGCACAGCAGGGCAGCCAGCAGGGCCCGAGGGGGCTGAGCCGTGTGTGTGTGTGTGTGTGTGTGTGTGTGTGTGTGTGTGTGAGAGAGAGAGAGAGAGAGAGAGAGAGAGAGAGAGGGAGAGAGAGAGAGAGAGCACTACACCAGATGTCAGTGCTTGGGGATCCTTCCCCACTGGCTCCTGAGCTTGCCTGAATGTAAGAATCAGTCGGAACAAACAAAACAACAATAGCAAATGGATTCTAGGGCCAGAACCAGGCTTATAGTCACTTTGCAGATGGAAGACCTGGTGATTCGTATGCTTATCAAGCATCCCAGGCCTGTGATCATCACAGAAGTTTGGAAAACACAGGGCTAAGCAGGAAGGGTTGGGAGATACTGAAGGGGCTGTGACTCGCATGGGCCGTGGCCGACAGCGAAGGATCAATTGCCCGGAGCCTAGACCAGCGCCCTTGCCAAATCGATAAACGAATGGAAGAGAGAAAGCAAAACCCATGGCTGTGCAGGTGGAGAGGATCTTAGGGGCCACGTGGTCCCTGATCAAGAGGCCAGATGGGCCATGCCCAGTGACCCCTCCCAACCCAGACCTCCAGGCCTGCAGGAGGGGTGTGGCCTGGCGGCAGGCCAGCCCTGGCCCAGGAGATCTGCAGTGGGGGGAGCTCTCCACGCGGGTACAGGAAAGAGGCTCTAAGAGGCAGAATGCCTGTGTTCCAGGCCTGCCTTTCCTTGGCTAATCCGTGCATCTGACCTAGGCCAAGTACAGTGGGGCCTTGACTTACGAGTTCCCGACTAACGAGTTTTTCGAGATACGAGCCGTCTCTCGGCCGATTTTGTGCTTTGGGTTACGAGCCAGCTTCAGATACCCCACCGCTAGTTAGCGCAGCAAACGTCACAGTGAACGCCACAACATCAGCCCAGCATCACGTGTCTCACTCGTTCACTTTTTGTCATACGAGTAATTTGAGTTACGAGCTCCGTCACGGAACGAATTAAACTCGTAAGTCAAGGCCCCACTGTATGTCTACTTCTGCTCTCTGGGGCCCTATCCTCCCATCGGCAAAATGGGGAATTATCAACCAATATACCAGTTTCTGCAGAGCAGGGTGTTGAAGTGGGGAAACCTATGGCTTGAGAGAGGTTCTTGTTTTTGTGGGTTGTTTTTTTTTTCATTAGTAATACCCAGTGTTAGTAACAGTTTTAAGAAATGGCGTGTCCATGCTTCCTACTTCCTCGTTGGAGGGTGAACTGGGCACGCTTTCTAGAGCACACTTTCAAAATATGTTTTAAAGGCCTTGAAACTGTTTCTTTTACCCCCAAAAAAACTCCCCCTTGGGAATCTAATAAGCAGAAATCAGCCCAAAGATTTACCCAGGAAGATATTCACCGCAATGATATGTTTATTAGTAAAAAATTAGAAACGGATGTCCGGAAGCAGGGAATGGCCCAATAAAAGCAAACACCTACGAATGGGTGTATGCAGCCATTACAGACTGAGGTTGGTTTTTTAGAAGAAAACAATTTACTCGGAACGGCAAATAAATAGTTTGAACTAAAAGCAGGGTGCAGAACTGGCAATACTGCATGCTGCCCATTTTATATTAAAAAAATGCAGACTCTGGGGGAAATACATCAAAATGCTAATGGGGTTGTCCCTGGGGGGTGAGGATTATGGGTGATTGTTATTTTTACTTTACGTTTTTATGTATTTTCCAGTCGTCTGCAGTGAACATGGATTGCTTATAAAATTAGAAGGAAAACAATAAATGTCATTAAAAATGAAGGGAAATGTTTGAAGTTGTTCCAAGAATTAGAAAAACAGACACAAGAGAATACATTTTTTTAAAAAGAGAGAGAGAAGAAGAAGAAGAAAAGAAGGAGGAACCTGTGTGGTTTGGGAGCAAAAAAAAGCATTCAAATGCCACTTTCTTGCTGTGTAACCTTGGGCAAGTTACTTAACCACTCTGACCCTGGACAGAGCCCATCACATAGAGGGTTCCTGACTACACAGGCAAATTGCTGGGTGTGGTTGCTGGTACAGAGTCGGCCCCGGGGCTCATTCATTCATTCACTTCACTCTTCCTGGTCATTTAGTCCTGAGAGGAGAAACGCTGAGCTGTTTTTCTCAGCACTTGCCTTGTTGAGCTTCCAGCAGGTCCGCTGTCAATGTCGGTTAAGCTAAATGGGACAAAGGCAGGGAAGGCAGGCACACAGAGCAGACTATCCCCAAGGACCGCGGCATCGGCACCAAAGCTGGAAAGAGGGCTCGTTGTGGGGGCCCCTGGAATCCAGCCCAGGAAGCCACTGCCCTGCTGTGTGGCCTCGGGCAGTTTCCTCCCCTCTCTGGGCCCCTCTTTCCTCATCTGGGAGAAATAAGTAGTCCCTTTCCCTGCCTGCTACATGGGCAACCGAGGGGTGAGCAGGGGCCGTGTGTGCGGGGAGTCCTGGTGAGTCCTGGACCACGCAGGGGTCAGCAGGATAAAGGGGAGGGCGTGTGACAGCTGGGCTTGGTGTCCCCCAAACACTGTCCTCCCCCGCCCTCCAGGACAGGGCCTCCCCAGTGTCCCAGGCGCTATAGTATCATCACAGAACCACTGAGCGTTTGGGTCTTGCACTAAGATGCTGGCCAGGGAGCCAGCAGGGACTGAAACCCAGCCCCAGCTCTGCACACCAAGCCTGGCACCTCGCATCTAGCACAGGCGCTTCTGCTTCTGTCTTTTTCTAAGTTGACAAATTTACCATGTACATTGGGTGTCCCCACCCAAAGCTGGAGCCTTGATAAGCCACCTCTTGGAGGAGGAGCCCAGCAGAAGAATGGGTGCCTCCCTGAGGTCTGGGGCCGGAAAGGGGCGCCCACACCCACCTGAGCCCCTCCATACTCCCTTCTCCACCTTGCTACTCCCTTTCCAGAGCTGGGCAGTGTCTCCTCCACCACCCTGGCGGCTCCCTTTTCCTCTGTGTCCCCAACACTGTGTGCCTGCAGCCTGGGCTGGGCAGGAGCTCCCAGGCGGGACTTGCAGCCAGTGTGCATGTAATAACTATTCCTGCAGTGGGCATTGGGGGTTGGAGGCGGGGGTGGGGGGGAGGGCGGGCTGTGGAGGGGGAGAGGGCAACTGAAGCCTCCAGCAACCCATAACCCCTCCTCCCCCCAGAGACTATAAATCCTGGAGAAGCAGCTTCCCACACTGTCGCCCGCCCCCTCCCCCCGCCCCCCGCAGGAACACAATGTTGGAGTAAGTCAGCTGGGGTGAGGGGCCTGCAGAAGAGGCACCCTCCCCCACTTTGCCCTAAATCCCCTCCCAAGAGACCCCCTGCCTGCTTCCTCCCAGGAGCACTGGTGACTGGCCAGGTCATCTCCTGCCACCTGCCTGGGAACTAACTCCCTGCGATCGGTCCCTTCCCCACAGTTTACAGATGAAGACACTGAGGGTCAGGAAGGCTCCCAGCAGAGGGGCTCTGCCATTTATCAGCTACATCATCCTGGGCACATAACTTGGCAGCCCTCACCTCGGCTTCCTGAACTGTAAACTGGGTGACAGCAATTCCTCTCGCACTGGGTTTCTGTGAGAATGAGACGTGCGTGCTATAAGATCACCTGCAAAGGGCTTCAACCATGCCTGGCCCACAGTGAGCCCTCTTTAAATGTGAGCTATTGTTTGCATGCTATTAGCCTCATCATTAAGTAAATTAAATTAAATTATCATCATCACAGGGCCCAGAGATCCTCCGAGACCCAGTGAATGGCTCCCCGCCCCTACGCGTATGAACCCCAACCCTGATTCTCTTGCGGTCGATTTGCCTGCTGTAAGGGCGGGGAACCTGTAGCTTTCTGTATTCCTGGCATCCAGCACAGAACCCCATGAGTGAGTGGTTGTGATGACCCTGGGAGGTTGTGTCCGCTAACACACACACACACACACACACACACACACACACACACACACACACTCTGTGCTGGTCTTCCTCTTGCAGACACCCCTGCCCTCCCCTCTCCTGGAACATCTACCCTAACCTGACCACTCCTTTTGCTTCCTCTGCCTAAAATCCTCTCCCCACCCGCTGCCGGCCGCTGAGCTGCAGCCTCTCACCTGTGGGGAAAAGGGAGGAACTCAGAGAGACGCAGGAGGAGGCCGGAGGAGGGGAGGCTCAGCTAACCTGGGGCTAGGAAGGCCTCCTGGAGCCCAACGGAGGACCGGGGCATCAGAGGGTCAGGTGGCCATGGAACCCCAAGAGGCTGCTGCTAGGACCGCCCCTGCCAGCTGGACTGGCCAGCTAGTCCTGCTCCTGGGCCGCTCAAAGCCCAGGGAGGGACACCCTGCTGGGTGCACAGCCAGGCAGACCTGAGACCCACAGGAACCGAGTTTCTAGTTTCCTGGCTCCCTGCTAGTCCCAGGGGCACTTCCTCGCTGGCCCTGTCACCTCGACGCCTGAGGGAAGCAATCGCAAGGGGAGACCAGTAAAGGTTTCCTGATCCCCAGAGACTGGCCAGGCAAAGGTCATCCCTTCCCCCACAGCTTCCGTTCTCGGGGGGAACCTGTATGCTCACCTGGCACTGGGGTTCAGAGCCTCGTGGACCACGACAGAGAGGGAGGCTGAGAGGGGGAAGGAAGCCCGGGAGGAAGTGATGGAGACCGTGGGGGCAACGACCTCAAGATGTGCAATTCCAGATGGAACAGTGTCTCTGGGCCAAGGGGTTGCCAGGCTGTGGGAGCCTGGGGCACAGGGGGGGCGGGGGAGGGGAAGAAGTCCAGGAGCCAGCGGAGCCCTGCCCCTCCCCTCCAAGGGCGCAGTGAGCCTGGCCCCTTACGCCCGCCCGCTGTGCCCTGAGCCTGCCCTTGTGAGTTGTGAGCGTGTGTCTGTCTGTGGGTCTGTCTGCATCTGTGATCTCAGGATCAGGACCAGCAGCTCCGACAGGCTCGTGGAGACAAGGAGGCCTTGTATCCGCCAGGCGAGCGTCCCTCACCCTGGGAACAGCTCTTGCATTTATTTCTAAATCCGAAAGGGCCCATCCTCACTCCTGATCC
>NW_005871483.1:75010-82249 GCF_000147115.1 Myotis lucifugus
CCTGCCAGCTGGGGAGAGCTCAGAGATCAAAACACAGCCTGGATCAGCACTATCTTTAAGCCTCAACATCCTCATCTGCAGAATGGGGCTGACAGAACCTGCCTACATGCGGGTGTTGTGAGGATAAATATAGGGCCCTGGCCCACAGCCCCGCCCCTCACCACCTCCCCCCTGAGGCCCTCCATGATCAGCTTTGCCCTGCCTGGTTTTTTCTCGGCACCACATTGATTGACTGGCAGTCATCCAGCTGCTGCTCCATTGGCATTTCTAACCCAGTGCTGGACAGGGGTCTTCAAGACTCTCTGGCGCAAGCCACCCCCTTTACAGATGGGAAGGTAGGTTCTGAGAGGAGGAAACCCCTGCCTAGGGTCCCACAGCCGCCTCCTGCCCCCGGCCCCACTCTAACTGCAGCCCAGAAGGCCACTGAAAGCTTCCTGCTTTCCAGTCCCACGTTCCCATGAGTGTTTCCATTTCCCCTCAGAGCTCTGAGTTAGATGCCCTCTCCCGCTCCCCGGCGGACACACCTGAGCCTGGGCAGCTCCAGCCATGCTCTCTCTGCCTTTGCACATGCTGTTCCATCTGCCTGCTGTGCTGTTCCCCACACCTCCACCTGACTTCTGGTCCTTTGACTTCTCCCAGGTGTCACCTCCTTCAGGAAGCCCTCCCTGACCACCCCTTGCCTGGGTGAGGCACTGGCTTCTGAGCTGCTCACAGCCATCATTCTGCACTTTATTTTCTGTCTGTACTGCAAATGTGGGCTTGTAGCTTTGCTTCCTGTTAGACGGAGCCTTGCTGAGGGCAGGGACTGGGCTTCTCGCCATGCAGCCCGACGGCCTGGTACAATGCTAGGGCTTGCCGAGAACACAATAAAGATATTCCACAAATAAATATTTATTCAGCCCCTTCTCTGCTCAAGAACCTTCTGGGAACTGCCAGGGAGACAGAGATAAAGAAGATAGTTTCTGCCCTTAAGGAATTTGCCGGCTAACAGGGAGCTCAGACAAGTCCATAAATAACCACGCTAAAAGGTAGGAAGTGCTTCGGGCCTTTGAAGAAGTGCAGCGCTCCTGGTGTTCTGAGAAGAGCCAGATGCCGACACAGAACCGCTGGAAGGAGGAGTGATCTGAGTGGTTGAGTAGTCGGGTGGAAATTCAACAACTGACTGGGTGAGATGGGGCCTAGTGGGGGGGAGAATGAGGGGGTCAGGGACCTTTTAGGTGGAGAAAACAGGGTGGCGACTGTGATTAAAGGCAACTTTGGACTGAGTGACATGGAACAGGGAGAGCTGAGACTGGGTGGGCAGGGTGGCACCAGAGGGCAAAGGGCTTCGAATGCCAGGCAGAGGAGTGTGTGGATTTTGTCGCAGGGGTTTTCAAACTGTGTTCCTTGGAGCCCCGGGGCTCTATGGAAGGGTCCCAGGCCCTGCAAGGGATCCGGAGCAGCTTCTGATGTCACTGATTTTCATAGACTTTTACATGGAGAAGAGCTCCTACGCCTTTAAACGTTTGCCCATCATGCCATGGCGATGGGAGCCACTCCATGGGGAGTGAGGCCATGAGGTGGCGCCTGGCCTTGTCTCCCTGCTACACACACACACACACACACACACACACACACACACACTATCGGACAGGAGGGCAAAAGCAGCGAAGATGGATGAAGCCACGGCTCTGAGGGGCTGATACGGAGCACGAGAAGCAAGTGCTATAATTAATTCCTGAGCTGATGTTATCTCAGCTCCCCGGCAGGTGGTGGCCCAGCCAGGAAGGAACGGGCTCCCTGCACAGCCGCTCAGCTCCCAGCACCCTGCAGTGAAGGGGCAGAGACCACCGGCAGGTACTTCCCCTGATGGCCCTTTCTGCTCGCAGTGGCCTTCCTCTTCCTGTTTCCCATTGCCATTCCCGTCCCTCCAGTCCCTCTCGCTCTCTTTCTCACGTTCCCTCCCCAGGCACCTACGAGGAGGGTGCTGCCAGGGGAGCCGGTCAGGAGACTTCTCCTCCAGCCCCGTGCAGAACTGTGCACAGGCCCCTCCCAGACACCCCCACACTCCACACCTACAACAGGCCTTCCCCACTTCTGCTCCCTGTGATCCACCCACCATTTAAGGATCCTGAAAGCCCGCCTCCTCCAGGAAGCCTGCCTGGGCTGCTGTAAGGTGCTGTCTAGAGATTCTTCTCTCTCCGCTAAGGAGTCTGAGAGGGGAATGACTCTGACTCAGTCCTCACGTGAGGGAAGGAGAGCGTAACTGCGGAGTCATGTCAGCTGTGAGTGTGGGGGGGAACCAGTGGCGCCCAGTCCTGGTCACCGCTTTACAGTCCTGATCCTTCAGACTCCAAGCATCAGATGGGGTCTTCAATCAGACATTTTTGAGGTCCCCTGTAGCCCTCAGATCCTGGAAGAGGCTGCCCAAGAGCACATGACACCCTCTTCAGTGCTAAGGCCACCCGCTCCCCCGTCTCTGCTGGAAAGATCTGCCCTAACGCTCCCGCAGGCTGAACGCCCACTGCTGGGTCTCGTTGCTGACCTCGTGCCCCTGGTCCTCACTTCCGAGAGGAAGCCACAAGAAGGCCGATCACAGAGTCACATTCCCAACAGTTCTTGGCTCACTCCAACTCAGGACAAACAAAAAGGCGTTTCTGAAGGTCGAAGGTTTAACTTTACGAGTGCAGATGTGCTTAATGCTACATCCATCATGGGCGACAATTTACAACAATAACAACGACAACACCTTTCCTTGAGCTCGTCCAGGTGCCAAGTGTTTTATGTCCTCTGGCCTCCCTTCTCCCAGGAGAGCATGTGTCTATTATCCTAATTCTATACAGAAGGATGCTGCAGCCTGGCCACGTCCAAGGTCACAGCTAACCGGTGATGGATCTGGAATTCAAATCCAGGTCTGACTAGCACCAACGCATTTGCAAGGCATCCTGGGGAAGAGATCTCTGTCTGCTGCCCCACGAAGGTTAGGCGTCCTCCCCAGATAACCACGGTCCCCACACCTAGGCACCTGTCGCCTCGCACACTTGTCTGTCTCCCTTGTTGTCTGTGGCCCCTGGAACATGTGGACCAGGGGTCCTCAAACTACGGCCCGCGGGCCTCATGTGGCCCGCCGAAAACATTTATCCGGCCCGCCGGGTGTTTTTGCCGCCGCTGCCTGTCCTGCTTAGCAGCCGACTCGTCCCGGGCCCGCAGTGCGCAAGTGTGGAATGTCTGAGGGATAGTGAACTGGCCCCTTGTTTAAAAAGTTTGAGGATCTCTGATGTGGACAGTGACTCTCAGCTCTATATCCCCAAGCCCCAGTAGACATAAAGTAAGTTTTCCTTAAATATTGGACTAAGATCAGTGAATGAAATTTTGGGGGAGGCAGACTTGGAACTAAAAATGAGATGATGATTTCTTGGGGTCAGAGCAGCCTAGCAATAGAAAAGCTGCCTCGTGGAGGTAGTGAGCTCCCCATCCCTGGAAGGATCCCAGCCACACCCATCCCAAGGCCATGGCAGGGGTGTGGCTGACTCACGGAAGAGGGGCCACAATGAGGCTGAGAAGGCAGTGTTAGGGGGCACAGGAACACCCAGGGGACAGAGCTGGCCAGAGGAGGACCAGCTGCACCCCAGACCAGGGAAGGAATGGCCCCCGAGGCCCCCTCCAGGCTCCAGGCCAAGGTTCCCTTAGCATCCCCGTCAGCCATCACTGTGTCCCCTGTCCCCCGGATGCCTGTGCAGGGGCAGGCATGGCACACATCCCCAACCCCCACGGGACCGGGCACGGCATGGAGGTGTATTAAATACGACCAGGACAGCCACGCTCGCTGAGCCTCCGTGGGGCACCTCTGCACAGTGTGCCTGTGGGGAGCCATCTCCTTCCTGTGGGACCTCGCTGGGCCTCAGTCTCCCCACCGGCCCCGCCCTGGGTCGCTCCCAACCCTGCCAGCCTCTGCCCCAGGGCTCCAGGTGGCTGGGAGCCTGTCACCCTCTCGCTTCCTGCACCCGCCCACAGGCTGGGGAATCTGAGGTCACACCCTGAGATGCCACATGGCTTATCCTCGAAGGAAAGGCCCCAGGAGAAGATGACTGGGAGGTCAGACTCCTCCATCTGTCACTGCCCTGCACCCTGACCCTCGCCCACCCCACTTCCTGTCGGCCGAGATGCAGCCACAAGGATGACAGTGCAAGAGCCTAACCCCCGGAAACGGACGCAGGCCATGGGGGTCACCCGGGCGGGCCCAGCCCAAGGGGAAGCCTCGCTGGAGCCGGGCTGGGGTTTTGCACCAGCACTTCTGGGAAGGTCTCCTGAGAAGTGACTCACATCTCTGCGACAGGCCCTGCTTCCATGGCTCAGACCTGCCTCCCCGCCGTCTGCCCTTGGGGTAAATGACTCTGGTCACAAGGATGGGTGAAGGAAGGGGAGCCGGACCAATTCCATGGTGGACGCCGCCTCTGCCAGTGCACGGCTCCCCCTTCTCTTCTCCCCCTGACCTGCCCTCCTCTGCTCTGAGCGTTAGGCCCAGGTGGGCTCATGGGGACAAAATCTGAGCAGCCACCTCTTTCAGCGGACGCTGGGAGCTCTGGGTCTTCCTTGTCCCTGCCCTTCTCCCATGTGGCCAAGCGGCCCACCTGCTCTCACTGTTCAGCTCAGAGACAGAGACGGAAGAGAGAGCCCCTCCCCCTGCACCCCCGCCACCTCAGGGCAATCCATCACATGGGAGACCGTAGGGTCCTGGCCCAACTCCAACTTCCTCTGCAGGCTCTGCAGTGCTAGCGATGGGGAAACAGAGGCCCAGAGGAATCAAGGGGCCTCTCTGAGCTCACTCAACTCAGGGTTCAGTCTGGGGATTGGCCTCTGACCCCATCCTCACTTTTGTGGATGAGGCAGGCCCCGCCTCCCTACCCTGCCCCCACCTCCCTACCCTGCTCTAGAGACAGACAGGCCCCTGAGTCACACTGACTGGGAGCCATCCCCATCCCCTCCCCGGAGGGCCCCTGATTGCTAATCTGTGGACGGGGATTAACCCTGCCCGACCTACCTTACAGGTCAGCCGTGGGGCTGACAGCTGTGGAGGCCCTGGGCAGTGCAGTGGGAGGGGTCACAAGGTTAAGAATGTCCCTGCAGGGGGGGGGGGGGACTTTGGGAGAGGATTGGGGGAGAGGCAGCCCTGTAGCCAGGGACCGCCTTCCTCAGAGGCCCTGAGGGGCCAGAGCCATTACAGGAAAAGGACTTCAAGTCGGACAAAGACAAATTGGCTTAATTGACCCAAATTAGCGGCAGGGAGGGCCCCGATGGCCCAGCTGCTGGTCCATTTAATCACTGTCACCCTGTGTGGTCAGGGACGGCGCCTCCCCCAAGGCCAGCGGGGTCATCTCCCCTGTGAATGGCTGCCTCTCTGGAGTCCTCCCTCAGCAGGAAGTAGGGCTGGGCCTTTGGGGACAAGGACAGCCTCCGGGCAGAGGTCAGAGCTCCCTGCAGAGCTGAGTGAGCCTGGCTTCAGCAGGCAGCCTGGTCTGGTGAGGGCAGCCCGGGAGCCGGGACCTCCCCAGCCCCTCATTCTGAGCTCAATGGCCACCCCGCGGAGGCTGACCATCAAAAACCCTCCCAGGTGCTGCCCAACTCCTGCCCTTTCCGGGGCTCACGGAAGGGGGTGCCTCGCTGCCCAGGCGTCAGGACCACTTCTGCTTCTCTCAGCTCTCCACGGTGTTCCCTACGGACTGTGATGGTCCAACTGGGGTCTCCTGAAACCTTTAGAGCAGCAGTTCTCAACCTGTGGGTCGCGACCCCTTTGGGGGTCGAACGACCCTTTCACAGGGGTCGCCTAAGACCATCAGAAAACACATATATAATTACATATTGTTTTTGTGATTAATCACTGTGCTTTAATTATGTTCAATTTATAACAATGAAATTGGGGGTCACCACAACATGAGGAACTGTATTAAAGGGTCGCGGCATCAGGAAGGTTGAGAACCGCTGCTTTAGAAGGTGCAAGCCAGCGTCGTCCTTGGTCTCCGACGGCGCCGGCCCAAATCCCACACGGTGAGGAGGCAGGAGGAACTCTCTTCCCCACCCCAGACCCCTCTTGGTTTCTGCCTGCTCCCCGGTGGGGCCCGTCCCTGCCCCTTCCCACAGCAGACACTGACAGAGCGCCCCCTGTGGGCTGGGCTGGGCCCAGGAGCTCCGGCTCAGGCGGTCCCGTGGCTCATGGCCTCCCCGTCACAGCGCCCAGTCTCCAGCAGCATCTGTCCTTTTCCCGCCTGGAATCTTAGCTCTGCCCGAGCTGAGGCCCTGGGAGAAGTGCCTGACCCGCTGTGGGGGTCACAGCTCCAGCCAGGGCCCCAGCGCTGCCCGGCCACACTCCGCCGGCCCTCGGGCCCTCGGACCCAGGGCTCCACCTGCCCTAGACGCTGAACACACCAGGCTTTCTCTTTTCTCTGCCTTTCCCCTGCTGCTTCTCCCCTCAAAGCCACCGCCACGCTCCTCTCTGCATCTGCATAAATGCTCCTTGAGGTTCCATCTGGGGTCACGGAGGGCAGAACCTCCTCGTTCTCTCCCTCTCGCCCCCCTCCTTCTCTCTCTCCCTCTCCCCCTCTCCCCCTCTCTCTCTCCCTCTCCCTCTCCTTCCCCCCGACTTATAGACGGGCTGCTTATCAAACGCTCAGTGGAAACGGACTATCAAAGCTTGGAAACGCATTTCAACACCTTTCTCTATAGAGACAATATTATCAGTAGTAGTTACATCCCCATCTAGCCCCCCAAACAGACTCGACCTGTCATTCGTCCAATCAGTGTTTCCCGAGTACCTGCTCTGTGTATACAGTGGGGCCTTGACTTATGAGTGTCCCGACTAACGAGTTTTTTGAGATACCAGCTGTCTCTTGACCGATTTTTTGCATTGAGTTGATTGACGAGCTCCTTAACGAGCTGGGTCTCGGAGCGAATTAAACTTGTAAGTCAAGGCCCCACTGTAATGAGACTAGGCAGTGGTTCTAAGAGTGTTACTCTGAGTTCTGGATCCCGAAACAGAGGTCTAAGTGAGAGCGAGAACGATGAGGAGATAGAACACGAAAAATAGTTTCTCTTCGAATCATTTAAAAATAGGCCAGGCCCATCACCAACACCTTGTCTACACTCCTCCTCCTTCCCAGTGCTCCCCTCTGACCCCCAGTGGCCTCCAGGTCTCCCTTCGCAGCAGGGCCCCAGCAGTGGGATCCCACTCTAGGGCTGTCCCAGCTCTAGAAGCTTTTTAAAATG
>NW_005871483.1:82349-99900 GCF_000147115.1 Myotis lucifugus
GGAGCCTAGGCCATACCCCGGACTAGTGAACTCAGATCTCTAGGGCTGGGGCCCAAAGCGTCAGCATTGAAAAAGAACTCTCGCGTGTGCAGCCAAGAGCGAGAACCGCTGTCTAGTTTCACGGAAGTTTCCCCTTTTGTGAGAAAGGGAATTGACAGGTTCCCCAAACTCATACCTGTTCTCTCCCCCGTCTGCCTTCCCCTCCGCATTGCACAGTGAAAGCGGCAGCCTCAGCCATTCCTTCTGTTTTGCTTTTTAATCCTCACCTGAGGCTATTTTTCCATTGATTTTTAGAAAGAGTGGAAGGTAGAGACAGAGACAGAGAAACATGGATGTGAGAGAGAGACATCGATTGGTTGCCTCCTGCACGTGCCCCAACCAGGGCCGGGGATCGAGCCTGCAACCGAGGTGCATGCCCTTGACCGGAATCAAACCTGAGACCCTTCGGTCCCAAGGCCAACACCCTTTCCGCTGAGCCAAACCGGCGAGGGCAGCCTCAGCCATTCTTTGAGGATGTCAATAAAAACATATTTTTAAAAAATAAATAAAGAGACCCACTCTGGGCAGCCCAGGGAACCCCACTCCCCCATTCCTTGAAAGGTTTTGCTTAAGGCTTGCAATTTCCTTTTCTGTTTTTAAAAAATAATTTTTATTATTGCTTTCTGAGAGGAAGGGAGAGGGAGAGAGAGATAGAAGCATCAATGATGAGACAGAATCATTGACCGGCTGCCTCCTGCATGCCCCCCACTGAGGATCGAGCCGGCAACTCAGGCATGTGACCTGACCAGGAATCGAACCGTGACCTCCTGGTTCATAGACTGACACTCAACCACTGAGCCACGCCAGTGGGACAAGGCTTGCAATTTTCCACTGGGCTCCCTTCCTCTCTCCCTCCCTCCCTGTTTGTCCTTGGGACCCTTGTCCATGCCTCAATGGTGACACTTACTTTCCTGTGCTGGGACCTGGACAGAGCAAGTGCCTGAGGTCTGGAACGGTGGGTCATCTTGGGTCAATGCAGTTGGCTGACTGTGGCTACTGAGACTCAGGCTCCAGCAACAGGGGCTGCACTGGCCCCCTGCGTCTCTTCCAGCTGCAGGGTCCGGAGTTCTGCGGGTCCCCACTCACGTCCCTGCCCTGGGAAAGCCCTGACCTGCTGGGCCGGGCGGGGGCCAGCCTGCATCCTACAGGCTCAGGCTGATTCCCGCAGGCTCACATCTCCAACTTGGTGGAAGGTGGCTTCACATTTGTAACAATTATTCACCTAATTGGGTTCCAATTAAATCAGAGAGCAAGCGGAGGGCCGTGTCTGTGTTTGCTCTCTTCCTTCCCCCTCCTGCACATCAAAGGGAGTGCGGGCAGGATGCACGCAGGTGTCTGGAACAATCCGCCCTCCGCCCTCCGTCAGGGGTGGGCAGGGCTGCCCTGAGGTGGCCCACCTGCGGCCTCCTGAGCATGCCTCAGGCTTGCATTCTGTCAGGGCCTGGACTCATTCAAGGCTCCTCGGGGGAGCTGGGTGCCCAGGCAAGAGCCGGCTCTTCTCATGGGCTTCACCTTCACTGGAAAACTCAGTGGGGACCCAGGGAAGCGGGAACAGAGAGGTGAAGGGACGGCCCCCATCGGGGACAGCATTACCCAGACTCCCCGTTTGCACACTGGAAGGGGCCTCAGGGATGGATTAAGTAGACCAAGGGCTTGCCAGCTGGGCTCACTAGGGGTGTCTCCAGGGCTGCCAGGGGGTGACAGGAGAAGGTGAGACAGATGGGGCCTCAAGAAGATACCTCCACTCCATTCAACCAGCAACTCTGCTTTGATCTGCATCTTATATAATCTGTATTATATGTAATTTTTGTATTATACACAACTTATGTATTAACTCTTATATATTATAATATATACTAGAGGCCTGGTGCATGAAAATTCATGCACTGCGGGGGAGGGGGCCCTCAGCCTGGCCTGCCCCCTCTCACAGTCCGGAAGCCCTCAGGGGATGTCTTAGTGACGGCTTAGGCCTGCTCCCCCCCCCCCAACCCCCACCCAGAGAATGGGCCTAAGCCACAGTCTGGCCTCCCTCTGCAGGAGGCGACCTGGCTGATCAGGGGAAGGCACCGCCCCCATCACCCTGCTGCTGCTGCCACTGCCAGCCATGGGGGCTGCAAGGCCTGAGCCCACAGCTGCCATGAGCCCTGGGCCTCGCAGCTGCCTGAGCCCACATCTGCATGAGCCCATGGCTGCCATGAGCCACGGGCCTCGCAGTCTCTGTGGCTTTGTCTGGATGGACACCTGGAAGATGTCCACCCTAATTAGCATATTACCCTTTTATTAGTATAGATATAGTGTATTTTCCTGCCCACCTCCCCAAAAAAGCAAACACAAAACAAAACATGCATTGAATCCAATTCTGTCATATCTCAAAAAAGGAAACAGAGGCCCCGAAGAGGGAAGAGACTTGCTCACTTAGGGGTTAGGTTGCCAGGACCAAGGTCTCCGGGCCATGACATGTGAACTCCATGGGCTGGCAGTGAGGAGGAGGCTATGGGTAGAGACTATGGATGGAAGGATGAGCCAGGCCAGGGTCTCACAGAGGCACCTGCCTGGAGTTGGTGGGGTCCTCCCACCTCTGGCCTCTGCTCCCTCAGAGGGGCCCTTCTCTGGCCCACACTGGAGAGAGCCCAAGAGGTCATGAAGATGGTCAGGTCAGGGGCTGAGGCTGGGTTCCTGTCCCTGGGGCCCCAGCCAGCCCTTTGGCTGGATGCCGGACCCCAAGGAGATCCAGGTCCACGTCTGGGGGCCCCGGTCACAGGATTGCCTCAAAAGGGGCTAAATCTGAAGAAGGACACATATCCCGTCAGGGTCTGGCACACAGTAGGTATTTGGAAAGCTTTAGTGGGGAACCTTTTTTTCTGCCAAGGGCCGGCCATTTGGATATTTATAAGTCATTCATGGGCCATAGAAAACTATGAACTTAAAAATTAGCCTGTGATATTTGCTCAAACACTTAATTAACTCACCCCTAATGCTTTGGCAGGGCAGACCAAATGATTTCGCGGGCCTTATATGGCCCGTGGGCTGGACATTCCCCACCCCTGCTTTAGTAGAATGAAGGAATGAATGAAGGAATGAATGAATGATTGTTTGATTGAATCGGTGAAACAGCTCAGTCTAGGAATTAGGACCCAGATTTCTAATCTGAGGTGAAAGAAACGAGGCCCTTGGGGTGGAAGGGTGGGGGACTGGTTGCAGAACAAGGAAAGTGAGAATCAGGGGGGCTTCTGAGAGAACCCCCTGTCTGAGGAGGCAGGCACGGTTTCTCCTGGGGAAGCCCCTCGTCTGATGAGAGGCACACTTCTCTGGAGGAGCCCAGACTGATGATGAAGCACGCTCCCCTGGGAGAGTCCCCATCTGGTCGGGGGAGGGAAGAGAAAAGGGAAAATGTTGCTGCCCGAGGAGCTCCCTGTCTGATGAGGATGCATCCGACTTGGGCAGCCACCTGCCTGATCACTCAGTGAGTGCTCCCCGGTCCTGTCCGGGGTTGGGAGCAGAGGGGTCACGTGTCTGCGTGCGCGGTGGGAAGGAGCTGGAGCGCAGCTAGGCAGGAGGAGAGCCATTGACATTCCGGTCAGGCAGCCAGTCACTGAGTTATTATTATTTCTTTCTTTCTTTCTTTTTTTTTTTTTTTGGAGCTACTTAGAGCAATTTACAGAAATCATTTAGGGGCCATTTAGGGAGAAGAGAAAAGATGAAGACTTTTAAAGGCAAGGCCCGGGGATGGTTTTATGCAGATGGGTTTTGCAGGGACATGGAGAAGGAGAACCTGGTTTCTGAGGGTGTGGGAGGGGCCGGAGGCCTGCAGAGCTCTGGTCTGACCGATCTGGTGGGGGGAGACTGAGAGACAGCAGCCAGGGGCCGAGGAAAAGGGATGTGTGGGAGTATATGTTGGGCGCAGGGCTGAGACAGGGGAGGAGGACAGCTGGTCATTCTGTGCCTCGGTTTCCCCCTTTGTAATGGGGGCGCCTGCATGGTTGAGCTGATGACACAAGGATCCAGCTGAATGGGTGTGATGCTCCCTCTGTGCCATTGGGGGCTGGAGGATGGATGGGCCTTTCGGACCGAGGGCCACACGGTCAGGAGGTTAGGGCCCGGGAGGAGTGGAGGACACGGTGTCCGGAGCCAGAGTCCCACTCCGCCTTTTCCCACCTGTGACCTGAGCCAGTGGGGTAGCACTAGGGGCGTAGCAACAGCATCTTCTATCTATTGAGCATCCATGGTTCATAGAGATGTTGGCAGTGGTTGCTGCAAAATGACAGGAAGCCACACCTGCCCCTCTCCAAAGCCCGGGCGGGGCCCGTCACTTGCGTCCTAGCCCACGTCAGTGTCTGTGACATCATTAACCACGTCCTGCAGTGTCTGTCACTGCGCTTGGCGGGAAGGTGGCCTTCAAACACATGCGCTCAATGAAACTATAGCTGCCTTTTATTGAGCACTTACTGCTAGCCGGGCGCTGCTCCAAGCACATGGCATGCATTGATTTGTTTATGCACGACAACCAACCCTATGAGGAAGATACACTTATTATCCCATTTTATAGATGTGGAAACTGAGCCACAAGGCAGTCAAGTCATTTTCCCAAGCCCACAAGGCGAGGATATGGCAGATGAGTGTGAGAATGAATTCATGAATAAATGAATGTGTCCCTGTCACTCCTTTAGCTCTCATATCTCTTTTCCCAGCGGCTCCCTGGGTGGAAAGATGAGAGGAGGGGAAGGAGCAACCCTTTTATTCATTCCCTGCAGCCCAGGTGTGGGGCATAGGGCAGTGAACGACACAGATGTGGCCCCTGCTCTCAGGGGCTTCCTCCTCAGTGGGGCGGTGGTGTCAATCCACGGGCGAGAAGACACGTCACATACAACATGTCCGGTGAAGGAACATGAAGCAGGTAGGGGGCAGGGCTCTTTCGGATTGGGCCACTCTGCTAAGATGCTTCTTCTAAGTGGTGACCTGAAGGCAATAGGGGGGTAAGTCATGCTTATCTGGGGGGAAATGCCAGGCAGAGATGCAGCCAGGTCCAGGTTCCCAAGGCTCGGTGCCTGGCCTGGGTGAGGTCAGCCAAGAGGACAGTGTGGCCTCAGTGGAGCAGGCAGGAGGGGAGATGCGGTCAGAGAGGCACTGCCGGGAAAAGGGACAGATCACGCGGCCTCGTCAGCCACTGTGGCGTGAGGACTGGACTTTCACTCTCCGAGAGGTGGAGGGTTCTGAGCAGGAGGCTGACTTCATCTGACCCACGGTTTACAGGATCTGCGGGCAGAGGGGGAGGGAAAGCGGCATGAATGGGAGTCGCCATGACCAACGTGAATCATGCCAGGGCTGGGGAGGAGCCGAGCAGGCTCCACGCCGGGCAGGGAATCTCCCAGGAGAGTGGCCCTGCTCGCAGGCCTCGGAGCACTGGCTCCAGGCCCCTGGACACCTCGCCCTGCGTGTCCAGGATGCTGGCCACTTGTCACACGTGGCCGCCTAGCCACTGACACAGGGCCCGTTGGAATTGCGATGTGCTGTAACGCAACTATAAAGTGCACAAGGGATTTTGAAGATTTAATATGACATTTTTTTTAAAAATGTAAAATATCTCATTAATGCTGATTCCGTGTTGAAATAATCTTTTGGATATGTTGGTTAAAATATGTTATTAAAATTTCACTTCACCTGTTTCTTTTTTACTTTTTCTGGTGAGGTAACTAGAAAAACTTAAATTACATACGTAGCTCATGATATATTTCTGTTGGACAGGACTGACCCAGCTCAGTGAACCCATCTTTCAAAGACAGGGACAGTCACTCCAGCAGGAGGACAGGATTGGTCTGAGGGCACACGGTTGGCTGAGAGAACGAACAGCCGGGAGCAGAGGATTCCCAAGGCAGAAGAGGAATGCGGTGGGAGGCTGGGGAGCCCAGGGCCCTCGGGGTGGATCGGGTAGTTAGAGGTGACTCCTCGAGGTCACGGTGAATAAATGGTTACAGCGACCACGCACAGAGTTCTGATGGAGCCGCAGGTGCATAACTCAGTTACCTGGCCCCCAACATCCCTACAGGCGGGCGTGCTCTCCTCCTATTGTTTGCAGATCGGGACTCTGAGACTGTGGAGGGAGAGGAGTCAGCCTCACCAGCCTGTCCAATTCGGGCACTGCATGGCCATGGGGCCAGCTGCTGGACCCGGGAATGCCTCCTCCACCAGGGGCTGGAGAGGCACTGGGCATGGGGGCCGAGCCGGTGGCTGCCTTCCTGGGAAGGGAAAGAGCGGGGAAGAGAGGAAGGGAGGGAGGGACAGAGGCCGGCAGCTGGCCACTGCTGTTCGTAAAACAAGCAGCATGTTGCTAGGAGGCATTGAGGGTGAGAAAAATCAAACCCTACACAAAACAGAACAACCCAAGCTGCAGAACACAGCTCTCCGGGAAGTCGTTGGCACTGTCTTACATGTGCTTCCAGGCAGCGAGGCCTGGCTCCCGGCAGGAAGGAAGGAAACAAGAAACTCCCGTGTTTACTGAGCCCCCCAGCAGGCACGTGGCTTCTGTCCTGGGCACTTGCACACACACTGTGGTATCTCGTGCCTGCAGCAGCCCAGCCCGGGAGAGATGATGCCCGGACACCCATGCAGCCGATGGGAAGCTGAGGCGCAGGGAGACCCGGCAGGCCAGGGCTCCCGGGTCACCCGGCGACATTGCAGCAGGGCTGGGAGTCCAACCTACGTTTGTGCAACTTGACACCCCACCACCACCCCCTGACACGAGGGCTTCTGAGGCTCCCCAGGAGCTCAAACGCTGACAGTGACCTCTAAACAGGTCGGACCCCTCAGCCTCTGGCTGCCAGTGGGGGTGAGGCATGAGGAGGAGGCTGGGCCTCTCATAGTGAGGGAGAGCTTGTCTCTCTGTTCTGGTCCTCGGCCACTTTCCACAGGACTCCTGCCTGCAGGATAAAGTACCCCGAGGGGGTCAGAACTGGCTGTGTGCTGCAGACAAGTCCCTGCGCTCCCTGAGCCTTCGCTGCTAAAATAACAAAGTCAGCCCCAAAGACTGAGCCTGGTGGAGTCTCTGTGACTTCTAGTGCTCAGTCCCCCTCCCTAGAGCCCTCACTCCCAGACCAGCTGCTGCACCAGCTTCCTTCAGCATTGCCCCAGTCTGCAAATTGCCCCCAACCAAGTCATCACTGAACCCTGCCTTGATTTTGCCACTCCCTCACTCCATAACACTCAGAAGCTCCCCAGTACATGGAAAGGTAGAGTCAAAGTTGTGAGACGTGTTAAGAAATTACCCAAGTAATGAATTACCAACCACGCACCCTGCATTTAGCCCCTTGCTACGCCTTCATAGGCTGCCTTGCTTTCTCCTGGCTGGGCTTAGAGCTGGTAGGCTAGAGACCAGGTTTGCCTTGCATTTCTGTCTTCCCCAGGGGATCAGACACATAATAGATGCTGACTTACTTGTCTTCAGAGACAGAATTCTCTAACCTGGTTAAGGCCTCCCACAGTGGCGCCTCCTCCATGAAGCCTCCCCAAATCTCTTGAACAATTAGGAGCTGTTTCTTGCTCCACACACTCTGTGTCCTTTCCAACATGCCCATGGCTGCATTTTATCACAATATGAGCAGACATGGCTCATTCTCCCTAGGACACCACCTTAGAAGCTCCTCATGAGACAAGTACCGGGTACTAAAAATGAAGAACACACCGTCTGTACTAAGTGCCTGGCATGTACTAATAATGTAAATAACAATGATACGATTTTTGGAGACTTAATAAGGCCAGATGCTATTCTAAATATCTGACATGAAATAATGACTCATTGGATCATCACAACGCCTTATAAGTTGGGTTTGTTGATAACCATTTGCAGATGAGGAAACTGAGGCACGGAATGGTTAAGTATCTTGAGCAAAATCACACAGGAAGTGATGAAGCCTAGCATCTTGGCGTTAGAGCCGAGTACAGGGAAAGGGTGAGGAGGAGAGCTATGAGCATCAGGACCACGCTGAACCGGAGCAGTCTACTGCTGGCTCCCAGGGAATGACTTCTGGTGCCCAGCAGAGGGCGTAGCACATAGTAGGTGCTCAGTTAATAGAAGTAATTATTAAGATAACCACGTAGTTCAATAGCTGCTCCAACATAGGTGTTTGGTCAGAGGCTGCAGGCTCTGGAGTGGGTAGGGGTTTCCCCAGGAAGAAGACTGCAGTGCCCAAGGGGGAGCCCAGTCCTCCGCACCACGCCAGTCCCCTCTGCTTCTCTCCCCACCCCCTCCCTCAGCTCCAGCCTCCTTTCCCCAGCGTTTCAGACCTCTCATGCACGGGGCTGGCGGCTCGCCGTTTTTCTCCTGCTGAAAACAGCCCCAGAAAATTGAGATCATTTCTCTGCTGTGTTGGCAGCTGAGAAAATGGCAATTTTTCCTATTTCCAATCCAAGAGTTCCTTCCTATTGGACAACGGCCCTATACACCTGCCTTCCCCACAGGGCAGGGGAGAGTGTGGGCTGTCCGGGGCAGGTCACCTCTTCGGTTAAGAGGCACGGGCTGCAGTGGTCCTATGGTGGCAGGTGGCTGGTGGTGGGAGGAGGGGGCCACCATCTGAGCACCTGCAGACATAAGACAGGGACCGGCAGAGAGATCACAGCAACAGGTAAGCCAGGTCGCTGCCAGGCGCTCAGGGATCCAGGGAAATTGGACTTTGCATTCCCTGAGCACAACAGCCTGCAGACATCCTGGCTGTCATACGCCCCAAGTCAGAGCGGTGTAAGATCACTGCCCAAGCAAGTGCATGGACCCCCTCACCCCCAGAGTGGGCTTCCTGTAAAGGTAGATACTTAAAGAATCGGAATCACCCAGCCGGTGTGGCTCAGTGGTTGAGTGTTGACCTATGAACCAGGAGGTCATGGGTTGGTTTCCCAGTCAGAGCACATGCCTGGGTTGCGGGCTCGATCCCCAGTAGGAGGTGTGCAGGAGGCAGCTGATCAATGATTCTCTCTTATCAGTGATGTTTCTATCTCTCTCTCCCGCTCCCTTCCTCTCTGAAATCAATAAAAATATATTTTAAACAAAACAAAATAATGCTGCCAAGGAAACTGAGGATGGCTTGGTGCGCCCCAGCTGAGATGAGGACACGCATCTGGCCCCTGTCGCAGAACCGAAGGGGTGGGGGGTGGTGAGCAAGAAGTGGCTGTGGGAGCACCTGGTGCTGCAGCCCCATTTCACAGACAGGAGGCCCCGCCCACGGAAGACACCTGGGCGGCTACCCAGCGAGTTCGGCAGGGCAGGTCTGGAACCAACCTTGCCAGTCCTTGGGTGGCCTCTGCTGCAGTCTGCTTCCTGTGCACCCCGATCCTGCCTGCAATGGGTGGCCATGGGGTGGCGGGAAAGGCAGCCACAGCCAGGACTGTAAGGAGCAAGGAGCTAAAGAGAGCAGACAGAGGTCCCTCCCTGTGGGCTCTGCAGCTCTGCAGGCCTGCAGCTGCGGGCCAGCTCAGGCCACTCCTACTCCAAACCCTGCTATGGCTCCCCATTGCATCAGCCCACAAGTCACTGTCTTACCAGGGCCTCCGTCCCCCGCCCAGTCTCCCCCGATCTCCCCACCCACCCTGTGCTCCAGCCCCTCTGGCCTCCTTGCTGTACCTTGAAAGGTTAAGCCCACTCCTGCCCCAGGGCTGGTCCCTCCGTAATATTCGGGTATTCGCTTAGCTTGTTCCCTCCCCTCCTTCGAGTCTGCTTAATGACACTTTTTAACTGAACGTTCATTTTAATACTGCATAAGCCCTCCCAACTCTCTCTCTCTCTCTCTCTCTCTCTCTCTCTCTCTCTCTAATTCCCAATTCCTCTTACCTCACTTTTTTTTCTTATTTTCCTTAGTACTTTTTGCCTTCTTACATATTATATCATTGACTTATGGAATATATTTATTATTTACTGTCTGCTCTCCCCCACCCCACAAGAACACAGGCTCCTGAGAGCAGGGATTTTGTGGTTCTCACGAATTAGGACCAGTGCCTGGCCCATAGCAAGCGCTAACTGAACACTTGTTGAGTGACAGGGAAGGTGTACAGTGCGTGCGCATGCGCGCGTTTACCAACTCATCTGACACAGCATTAAGTGCCCATTTTATTCCAGACATCCCAGCGGCCGGGCAGAGTCTCACACCTCCCAGGTCCACGTGAGCCGACAGCCAGCAGAGAGGTCAGGCAGCGCAGTTACAAACAGGGCCAATCACCAATGAGCTGCAGGGGGTAGTTGGTTCATCTGAGAATCAGGGTGGGCTTCCAGGAGGAAATGTGGCCTGAAGGCTGCGTAGGCCACGGGGATGGAAGAGTGTTACGGTCAGAGGGAACATCGTGTGCAGAGGCTCTGACATGGAAAAGAGCATGACGCGTTCAAGGCTCTGGAAGAAGCTAGAGAGCAAGGGGGAGAGGGGCTCGAGAGGAGACTGGATAGATCATGGGGTCAGATGGGGGGGCTTCGCTTAGGTGTATGGGTCTGTGTGTCTGTCTGTCCAAGTCTGTGCTATTCCTTGTGTGTGCGAGGCAGAGAGGGAGGACAAGATGACCTCCATAGGTAGGGTCAGAAAACCTGCCTTCAAGAGCTGGTGCGGCCAGAACTGTGCTGAGCCTCAGCTTTGCCTTCTGTAAGATGCGATCACAATCGCTGCCTTCACCTAGTGCAGTGATGGCGAACCTACGACACGCGTGTCAGAGGTGACACGCGAACTCATTTTTTTGGTTGATTTTTCTTTGTTAAATGGCATTTAAATATATAAAATAAATATCAAAAATATAAGTCTTTGTTTTACTATGGTTGCAAATATCAAAACATTTCTATATGTGACACGGCACCAGAGTTAAGTTAGGGTTTTTCAAAATGCCGACACGCCGAGCTCAAAAGGTTCACCATCACTGACCTAGTGGCTGCTGTGAGAAACAAATGTGTTCGTGGATCTGAACCCCAAAGAACCGTTAAGAACTCTCAAGCAAGTCATATCAGCGTGTGCCCACAACGGTGTGGGTGTGCCTGTGAGCGTGCGCCTGCGCCGTTAGCTCTCACCGACACCGTCTCCTGCCGTGACAAGTCTGCAGCATTATCTGTACCGAGCCATCAAAAATACATTCGCTTCTGGCCAAAGCCAGGCTCTCCGACAGCCCTGGGGGCTGGAGGAAGCAGGGGTAGGGGGAGGCCTGCAAGGTGGGGTCCTGTACCTTCTGGACAAAGGTGGTCAGCTTTGGTGAGAGCTGGGACTGTGCCTCCTGAGTCAGACTGGGGCCTCTCTGAAGATGACATTCTGTGTCTCTGCATTCTGGGCACTCGCTGGGGGCAGAAACCATATTACCCCCCCACCACCACCACCACCACCACCTCTTCTCCCTCAGAAAAGCAGAGAATGCCACTCAGTGTAACTGTGGCTGAATCTGTTTAAGGGCCGGCCACCTCTGGGGTGTGTTTCCGGGGAGGAGTTCAGGGTTGAGGGTGTCCTGGCTGCCTGTTCTCTCTCAGGGCCAGGGGTCTGCCCTGCGGGGTCTGATGCTGTTCAGACCTGGATTCTTGGATGGAGATGCCTCTGAGAACCGGGACTATGGTGAGTGTCAGCTCATTTATCCAGGTGACCTGGCCTATTGCTCTCCCAGCTCTGAGGGTCCTGGGAGGTGGGCGGAGGAAACAGATTAAGCCGAGAGATCCCGCCGGAAAGCACGCAACCTGCTACAGTCTCTGTTTTGAACTGAAGGGGAAAAACCATTCAAGAGAAGGGAGTGATCAGTTGGCCATCCTCGCAGGTCAAAAAGGTGTGAGTGACAATGCGGCAGGAAGGATTCGGGTTTGATAAAAAGCAGAACTTTCCAAAGACAGATAATTATCTAGATAATAATTCAGGCAAAAGGGATTTTCTTCAATTGCATATTCTACCCTTTTTTCATTTTTGCACTGAATTAGTCATTCTTCCATTCATTCATTCATGCAACAAACATTGAATAATCCAGGTAATTGCTTCCATTTTCCACTTCATCCTGCTGGGCTGTCTGTCAGCCAGCAGGCCTGGGGCGAAGGTGTGCGTGTGCGTGTGCGTGTGCGTGTGCGTGTGTGTGTGCGTGTGCGTGTGTGTGTTGGGAGTGATGCAAGAGGAAGAGGAGCTGAAAGGGGCAAATAGGAAAGGAGACATGACTTCGGGCCTCTCAGCCTGTGTCCCTAGAGGAGCGTGTCCCCTCTGTTACTGCCCAGGCCTCACCTGTCTCAGTACCCACCTCCCCAACCCCCGTCTATTTGTCCTCCAGAGACGGGTGCCGTAGCTAGCAGAGTGGTACTCCCTGATACACTGCCTCATCCCTGGGGACCGCCGGAGTATGGCACAGCCAGCGGAATTGATGATAAGGAGGCCCACTTTTCATTTACAAACACAAAGAAGAAAAATAGAAAAAGAAATTTATTTTCTTTAAGAAAGCACACACAACTGATTCATTAATCTCTTACCAACAGTCTGTACTGAGCACTGGCAGAGAAGAAGTAAGGAAGACCCTGGGGAGGGAATGGGGAGGAAGAATCGTCTCCACTTGTTAGCGTCTGCTGTGCGCATCAGTGGAGGGGGCATGGGCGTAGGGCAAACAAAGGAGGTGATGAGAGGCTTCACCTTAAAGCTGAGGACACTATCACCGAACAAGGGAGTTGGTAGGGGCCCGGTGGGCACCATCCTCTCACTGGCAGAGGAGGAGAGGACTCGGAGAGGGAGGTGACTCTCCTGGGGCTGCACAGCAAGTTGACAAGGTCAGGATTCGAACCCCTGTTTCTTGTATCCTGGGGACTCCCGATTTCAAACTGCCTTGAATTTCAGAATCGAGGACTTTTTCTCATCTCCTCAACTGCACTTCAAGCTCCCATAAGGGAGCTGAAGATCTGTTCCTGAACCCCTCCACGTCCCCGCTTGGCAAGTGCCTGGCAAGGCTTATTAAAGCTACTGGTGACTGATTACCTTCCTTGCCTGGACCTGAGACGAGATTGAGGCCGGAGCACATCTTGGCACGAAGTTTCAGAGAGAGGGAATAACAGAGGTGGTGGAATCTCTGTCGAGGGGCCCAGAGCGGACCCTCAGTCCATCAGGAACCCCCTTTGGGCTCTGGTACTGGTCCTAATTCCAGAACCAAGTGGCAGGATGACATCGGCCAGTCCCCCCCCCCCACTCTCGAGTGCCCATTTCCTCATCTACACGAGGGTGGACCTCGTTCTGTTGCAGCCTTGTGGACGGACATCATTATACATAGGACAACAAAGCAAGATCCTCCCCCCAACACACATACCCTGTCCTCAGTGGGTGGGCAGACCCTGCTGGTTGGAGCTGGTGCCTCTCGGGGTCTCAGTTTCTGCAGCATCGCGAGTACTCGTTCCCAATCTCAGGCCTGGGGTCTATCGGTTCCAGACAGGCCCCCAGTGAAGGCTGAGGAGATGCCCGCCCTGCGATTCCAGAGTGGCCGTACCTCCTCCAGCCAAGCACCAAGTTTATAGCACATCCCCACCTACTGGTCTGAAACATTACAAGGCTGTGTTGTGGCGAAGGGCTCCGTGTGGCCAGAAAGAAGATGGGTGTGTGTGTGCTGGGAGTGGGGGTGGGGGTGGGGGCAAGCATCATTCCTCACTCCAGCTGTGAGAGAGCTGTCCACGGCCCGGTGCTGACCCATTCCTCCTGCTGTGTGTCCCTCCTGCATCTCCAAGGAGCTCAGCGCTTAGGGAATCAGGGGGACAGGCGAAGCATAGACACAACGTGGAGGAGAAACTCGAGCTTGCCAGGCTGGTGAGCACCAAGGTGAGGACACGTGCATTTGCGAACATGTATTCAGAGCCCCGTGGGACACTACCTTCATAGCCTATGGAGCTGTGTTATCACATGTCACCCTGGAGACATGTATCCTGTATGGGCCACTCAAGGGGCGTGGCATGGCCCTGCCCCATCCCACCCATTGCTCTCTTCCTGGTGTCTCTGCCTGCCTCCTCCCTCTCCCCTCTTCTGCCCCACACCCCAGAACGCCCTTTTCAATGGACACTGGGAGGGCCCCCCAATATATAGAGTTGTCTTCCCACCCCTTTCATTTCTTCTCAGCGTCTATGTGTCAAACCCTGGAGAGTGAGGCAAAAACCAAGAGGACATGACTCCTGGCCTAAATGCAAGTTTGTGAGGATCATGTAGAAATAGGCCCACACACCCTTCACACACAGGCACTACAGCCCGTGAGGAGTGCTGCAAAGGCAGCATGAAGGGCCAAGGCAGCACTGGAAAGCGGTCAATTACTTCTGTTAGAGAGATGGAGCCTGCTGGTGAGAAGCTAAGGAGTAATCCAGGCAGACTCCCTGGAGGAGATGATGTTCGAGTTGGGTTTTGAAGGCTAGGTAAGACTTTCTGGAGGCAGGGTATTCCAGATAGAGGGTCTGGTGATGCAAAAGCAGAAAGACAGGAAGGTGAGAAGAGTGCTCTTGTATAAGATGCATGGAGGACAGAGGAAGGGCAGTACCACGGAAGTGAAGAGGTAGCTGGATACAAAATCATAAAGGGCCTTGGATGCTGGGGGGACGGGGGCAAGGAGTGTATCTGTCTCCTATAGGCAGTGGGGAGCCAGTGAAGGTTACTGAAGAGGGGGCTGACATAATCAGCTCCCCAACAGGTTTAACCACCACCCCACCCCCCTAAACTCCTATTCAAACTGAATATGGAGCAGAGAGTATCCTCAAAGACCAGACACAGGAAAGTGGCTTTCTCAGATGTCATCTGGTGGAAGCCTGGAGACTGGGAGCAGGTTAGGGGCTGTCACCCCATGGACTGAGCTGGCTCCTGAAAGGGAGTGGGGTTCTGGATCTGCCCAGCAGGACTGGCAGAAAGTGAGAAGGCGAGGGATGGGCCAGGGGCCACATTGCTGGTGGAAGACAGGGAACATGAGGGAGGCAGCCCAAGGTCACCCCGCCCATGGCGCCAGAGTTAGACAGAAACCCAGGCTATTTGGCTCCCAGTCTGGCTGTGTGGTCAGAACCCTTCCGCCTGACAGACACACACAAAAAACTGCAACTGCTCCCACACCCCCGCATCTTCGAAGAGCCTGGAACTCCCAACCAAGAGTTAGCCCCAATTGAGAATAAATCCAGTACCCCTTTCCTGGATAGAGGATTGGTTTGGGTGGCTGGGTGTTAGGCAGCCCTGAAAGAGGAAGGCCCAGGGGAAATGGGGTTTGGGGAGGAGGGATTTCAGTGATTCTGGCCATATCCATCTGGGGAGGGTCCCCAAACTTTCAGAATCTTCTGGTACTCTTCCTTGAGGAAGGGGAGACTGAGGCATGGGCTGGGGACTCAGGGAAGGAGTTTGGAAAGGATGCCAGATAGATCATCAGAAGGGGGGAAAAATGCCTGCTCAGTGGGGGGCCCCCACCCCACCTCCTCAAATAGCTTTTTGCTGATCATCAGCCAACCCTGGGCCATGCAGGTACCAGGCACTGGCTGCGTGAAAGGACAGAGGAGGATCAGCCCACGGTTCTGCCACCACCAGTCCAGGCCTAACAGGGCACAGAGAAGACACTGGCTTCTAAGGAGGAAACGAGGCAGATTGCCCACACTCCAAGAGAAGCAGCGCCAGGACAGCAAGGTAGGGTTCTGGCAGGTGAGGGCGGAGAAAGGATGTTTAGTAACAGGACTCGGACTAGGGAAGGTGGGCGGTGGGAACTAGGAAGAGCATTTGAACTACCTGGGGGCGGGGGGGGGGGGGTGCGCCATGGTCAGCCTTCAGAAGGGAACTCTGGTAGCAGATGCAGAAGTGGGGCAGAACCACGCCTAGACCCAGGCCCGAGCTCAGTTCCTCCTGCCAGGTGCCCAAATCCCCTGCTTGCCAAGCTCCAGGGCACAGACATGCAGAACCCTCCTCCCCACCCAGCCCTTCCCCACCCTCAGCCTTGCAAATTCCAGGTTCCCAGCTGCACACACACACACACACACACACACACACAGGAACCACCCCTCTCCCCCATGCTGTCCTGCCCAATTCTTCTGATATAGGCACTGAGGGGTTGGCTGGGTCTGGTGACATGAACGCAGACCAGCTCCCAGGACAGAAGAAGCAACCCACCCGCAGAGGAAGGCCAGCGGGTCCCCCATCCCTCCAAGCTCCAGGACCCTAGATACCCAGAGCCATCCATACCTTTCCTTCCGCTCTCAACCTTGAGAGCAGCGCCTGGGCCCGGGTAAGAGCCCTTGGTTAGAGACCTTGGGTGCCCTCACCCTGAGCCTAGGCAGGCTCTCAGGGACAGGGCAGGTGTGGGCTGCAGCGGAGTAGGACACATCAAGGGTCCCCCAACGCGGAGAGCCCACTGCCCCCTCCATCCAAGCCCCTCGCCAGCCTGTCTAGGTTCACCCCTCAGCGAGGGGCATCGCCCCCCCACACACACACACACACACTCACACTCACACTCACACTCACACTCACACTCCCTGCTGGTTGGGGAAACGTGTCCCAGGCCTGTCGGTTTCTTGTTGGGAGGAAGAAGCGGGTTTCTCTTCCCCATCCTCCTCCTCCCCTACCAGCTCTCTCCCTCTCCCTTCGGTCTGAGCCCCTCGCCTCCTGGAGCGCCTCCAGCTTGCGGAAGGCCCGTCGGATCTGAGTTCCCATTTCGGGGGGCTGTGCAGAGACCCTCTGTCCCTCACTCGTCCCCCTGTCGTCCCCCGGCCCAAACGCGCCAACCCGGCCCCTCCCGCTCCCACACCTTTCACCACGGAGCCCGGGGCGAGCCTGGGGAGCAGACGCAACAGATTGCAGAACGCGAGAGCGCGGATGCCGCTCGCTCCACCCGCCGCCGGCCGCCCGCCGCCCTGGCTGCGCCGGCTGCCTAGACCCCCTCCCTCCGGGCTCGGCTAAGCCGGCCATTTAGATGCAGCTCACAAGACGGCGGGTGGGCGAGCCGCCGCGGCTCCCGAGCCCCAGCAGTCCGCTTCCTTTCTCCGGGCCGCCGCAGGGAGCGAGGCGGCGGGCGGCGCGGCCCCGCACCAGCCTTCGAGCCAGGGGCGAGGGGAGGCACGGTCCCCGCGGCCCCCCAGGGCCCCCCGCCCCGCCGGCTGCGGGGGAGGGAGTGACGGGAGGGGCGGCTCAGACCCGGTTTAGTGGATCCCTCGGATCCCCATAGATTTCCGTGGGCGGACACGCCCCGGACACTCGGGTGTGCACCCCTTCTTACTCATCGGGAAAAGGGACCGGGAGTGACTCCCCAACCCCCGGATTCCTGGGCCGGGCTCGGTCCCAGGGCGGGGCGGGACTCCTCCGCTCCCGCCAAAGCGCTCGGGGGCTGGAGGTAACTCGAGCTGCGAGTCCGGGGATGGGGGGGTCGCCTTTCTCCGGTCTCCTCGGCGCCCCTCCGGAGGCGACCACCGCATTCTCACTCGCGAGTCCGCGCCGCGACACTTACCGAGGGCGAGCAGCACCGAGAGGCAGAGCAGGGGGGCGCCGCCGCGGCGCAACATCCTCGGGGCCATGGCCACGGCGGGAGCGGGGGGCGGCCGAGGGGGCAGCCGCCGACGACGACCCGG
>NW_005871483.1:101029-123278 GCF_000147115.1 Myotis lucifugus
AAGGGGGGCCGGCTCCCCATGGACGTGTGTGTGGGGAGAAGAATCAAGGAGCAAAAAGGAAGTGGAGGTGGGGGGAGCCACAGTAGTACCCAGCAGCCGCCGCCGCCTCGGCGCTCGCGCCGGCTGCTCCGCCGTAAATGACTCGAGAGAGACACACACGCGCGCTCGCCGCCCTCCTCCCGCGGCCCGGACTCAGAGCCCACCCTGGCGGTAGCGGGCGCGGAGCCGGGCGCGCTCGTTCTCTCCCCCCCCTCACCCCCCTCCCAGATTCCCCGTGGTCACGTGGCCCCCGAGCGCGCGGCCCACGACTCGCGCAACGCGGAGACACCCTCGTTTTAGTCCCCCCTCCCCTGTCCACGTGTCCATTCCGCATTCCAGGCCTGGGGGCGCGCGCGGCTCCTTAATGAGACTCCGGCAAGGGCCGACCTCGCGATGCGCTCGCCCCTGTTTTATGTTTATTTTTTTTTCTCCCCAGTGCAGGCCAGCGCTGGGGCCCGAGTGGGGCCGGCTGCGGTGGCTGCATTTCCCTCGGGTAGAAGCCGCTGTAGCCAGCGGTGTCCTTTGGAGAAGGATGCACGCTCCCAGCCGGGCGCCGGGGGTGCTTTACAGCCGCTCTGCCTGAGGCCGGGGAGGGGGCACCCTACCCCCACCCCCAGAGGCTGCGTGGGGCTTTTGCGGGGCACTGGATGGGGGTCAGCCGAACTGCGGCGCCCAGTCCCGCCCTGGCCACACAGCTTCCTTTGGGGATGGGTCCTGGGGCGCAGCGAGGGGAAAACCCCCTGGGCTGCTGGGGAAGGGGGTGGGCGGAGAGGAGGGAAGTGCCTGCCTACAGGTTGTTTTGCAGGCCCTTGCCGGGCCATGGGGTGGGGCTGGGGGTATTGCCCCTCTTGCAGACTCACCCAGGCACCTGCTGACGAGGGGGAGGGGTGGTGGGTGGCGTTCTTTCCCACCACCAGGCCCATTCCATTAGAGCGCAACCCAGATCAGACCCGACAAGTCAACTGTCAAACGTCAGCCAGGCATCGAATCAATGGCAATGATTTTACAGCATCCTTGGGCATCATGGCTCAGCACCCAAGGGCCCGGTCTCAATCCCACACTACTCTGGAGGGACAGGGTCTTCAATCCTATGGACATAAGTCTCGGGGTGCGGTGAGGCTCTTGTGGATTTGCACTCCACCAGGCTGACTGGGGAGCGAGGTAGTTCAGAGCAAGGCCCGCTGGGGGCTCAGTCTCTGTCCCCCATCTGCCTCTCGGGGAGGCAGACTTCTTGACCCTGTGAGTTTCCTGTTCATCCAGTGAAGTGGCATTTTCCTTTTGGAAAATGGGCCTGGGCGGTTCCTGGAAGCCTCCCTCCTCCCTGGCTTCGTGCTGTCGCTGCCTCTGCTTGTGTGTACTGGGGCCTGCGGAGAGCCCAGAGCAGAGCGGCTTTCTCCCCTCCCCCAGGCCACATCTGTCTGGAGCTGGGAGGTGCAGCATGGAGAGGGCTGGCGGGCTCTTGGACGCCCTGGGGATGGAAGGTGCTGGAGTCGTCAAGGAAGATGATTCTCATTAGACTCCTAATGCCTGATGGCAATTAATGTCACCCTTGGGCTTATTAACCACCCCAGTGAGAGGGAAGCTAGCAGTCAGGCTGTGTGGGAGAAGCCACCTCCGGAGACAGGAGGGCTCCTGAAAGAGGAGGAAAGAAGCAGGGAGGTCTCCCACCCCTGCCCCCTGCCCCCAAATGGAAGGGGCACAGGGCCTGTCAACAAGAAGTCCAGAAAGGAAAGACGCAAGTCTGCTTTACTGAGCTGAGGACCCACTGCCCAGGCGCGGGGGACCAAGCTCCCCTTCTCCCCAGATGTTGGCAGCTGAGCGGTCAGCAGTTCCAGCCCACTCTCGCCGGTCTTTTCTGGGAACCAAGCACAGTGTTCTCGCTCTTGTCTCTACCTGCCACCTCCCCCTAGCTCTTAGGTGATTAAAAAAAAATGAGTCTCCCTGTACCCTCAGTTTTCCCTCTCTCCCTCCCTACCTCCCTCTCTGCCTCCCTCTCTTCCTCCCTCCCTCCTTCTTTTCCTCCTTCCCTCTCTCCATCCCTTTCACACCAATATGGCGAATATCTCCAACATCATGGGCACTGCTCACAACAATGAGCAAGACAGACCTAGCCTGTCCTCATGGAGCTCACATTCCAGAGGGAGGACACATGCTGAGCTTGTAATTGATTACAGCTTTAATAAGTTATGTGGCATTCTGCGTGTTGTTTTTGTTTTTGTTTTTTTATCTTATGGAGGAGACTGAGGCCCCGGGTCCGAAAGGTTTGTGGGTGCGGGCAGCCTGCTGTCTTTAGAGAATGTAATTTCGGCCACAGGTTCTTCGGGCGCCTGCTATGTGGACCCAGAGGCTTCTGCCAGGTCAGTGTGTCTGGCCTTGGTAGACCTCCTTCCCTGTGCCAGGGAAGTGAAGGTTCTGCTGACCCGATACCACCCCTCACCTCCAACAACTCCAGAGCCCCATGGACCTGTTCTCTTGGCAGTGCCAGTTCTAGGGCTCAAGGAGAAAAAAGTTGGCATGAGAAAGACACAGCCAGCCCTAGCCTAGTGGATCGAGGCTCAACCTGTGGACCAAAGGGTCCCAGATTCGATTCCAGTCAAGAGCATGTACTTCAGTTGCAGGCACCTCTCCAGCCCAGGCCCTGGTTGGGGCTCATGCAGGAGGCAATCAATCGATGTGTTTCTCTCACATCGATATTTCTCTTTGTCTTTCCCTCTCTCTTCCACTCTCTCTAAAATTCAATGGGAAAATATCCATTGAGGATCTAAAAAAAGAAAAAAGAAAGATACAGCCAGCTGCCCCAACTATTCCAATCTGACATGTCTTTGACTTAGAAAGGGATTCATACCTTATCCCGGGCCTTTCCTACCACACCCTCAGACTGCCCTGTCTGCGCTTATGAGGCCTATTCATGGATCCCAACTGGCAGTGCCTGCTGGAACCTGGGCAGGGGGTCAGAAGGGCTACCCCAGGGGAACCCAGGCTAGAGAGAGGACCCAGCAGGTGTGTACTCTTCTGCCCCCCAATGAGCACATTATTGGGTAATGTGCTGGCCCCTCCTTTCTGCTGCTTCCATTTTGTTCAGGGCCGAGTCTTTCTAGCTAGAGAACTGGCCATGGTTGGGGGTTTCCTTGATCCTCAGCTCCAGGGGGTGCCTGGAATAGCCCCAGGCTCCTGCCAGACAGACAGACAGTAAGGTGGGCTCTGTGAGGCCCCGCCCCTTCACATGCCCACTTCCGGCCAATCACGTGGCTCTACCCCCTTGATCAGAAGCCCAATTCCAGGGGAACTCATTGCCCTGCCTCCTTGATCAGATGCTCACAGCTGGCCAAACGAGTGGCCCTGTCCCCTTGTACAAGTGCCCTCTTACCCCTGACCTCGTGGCTCCACCCCCTTGAGACCTCAGCTGGTCTGTCCCTGGTTGGCTGTCTGGCCCTGCTCTCCCACCTGTCAACAGTCCCTCTGCCAAAGTTCTTCCAGAAAATGGTGTGTGCCTGCCCTCTCTTCCTGCTGGGACTGTGGCAGCTGGAATTGAGAAGGAGACAGGACAGCAAAGTTCTGTCCAGAGGTCCAGACGGGACTGTGCAGTCCCTGGAAGGCTGGGGGAGGGAAGAGTGGTGAGGCAGGGGTGTTGACAAGGAAGCTGAATCCCCTGAGGGCAAGTGCTGCCACACACACAAGCACCCCAACCTCCTGGGAGGTGCAGCTGTGGCCCATTGTATTCAGGTGAGGCTCCTGAAGCACAGAGAGGGCAGTGACTTCCTCGAGGGCACAGAGCAGTTAAAGGGCAGAGCTAAAAACAGAACCCTGGGCTGCCCACAGACTGTGCCTCCTTCACCTGTGACCTCTGGGTAGGCGGCCCTTCACTTTAGGGCCATTTGCTCTGATGGGCTTGCCCCTTCCACCCACACCCCTCCTCCAGCCCCAGAGGACAGGGGTCCTGGCACTGCCCCAGTGGTAACCTTGCACCCCAGGAATAAATCCCACTTGGTCATGGTGTATGATCTTTTTAATATGTTGCTGGATTCATCTTGCTAATATTTTGTTGAGGATTTAGCACCTGTATTCATCAGGAATAGTGGCCTATAATTTTCTTTCTTTGTAGTGTCTTTCTGGTTTTGGAATTTGGATAATGCTGGCCTCGTAAGAAGAGTTTGGGAGTCGTCCTCCTCTTAAACTATTTGGAGTAGTTTGGGAAGGACAGGTGTTAGTTCTTCTTTGAATGTTTGGTAAAATTCTCCTGTGAAGCCATCTGACCCAGGACATTTGTTGGGAGTTTTTTAAATTACTGCTTCAGTTTCACTAGTTGTAATCTGTCTCTTCAGATTCTTTGATTCTTCTTGATTCAGTTTTGGAAGACTGCATGTTTCCAGGAACTTATCCATTTGGTCCAGATGATCCAATTTTTTGGCATATAGTTGTTCGTAGTATTTTCTTACACTCCCCTGTATTTCTATGGAGTCAGTCATTACTGCTCCTCTTTCGTATCAGGTTTTATTTATTTGGGTCCTCTCTCTTTTTTTCTTGATGAGTCTTGTTAAAGGTTTGTTGGTCTTACTTACCTTTTCAAAGAACCAGCTCTTGGTTTCATTGATCTTTTGTAGTTTTTTTAGATTCTATTTCCTTTATTTCTACTCTGATCTTTATTATTTCCTTTCTTCCGCTCCCTTTGACCTTTGTTAGTTGTTCTTTTACTACTTTGATTTTTTTAAAAGTCAAACTCTATGTGTGAAGCATTGTGCTCAGTAACAGAATACAGGAATCCCCACACTTTTCAAAAGTTCACTATGTGCCACTTCACTTTGAGAAAACAGATTAGTACCTGTTTTCGCTACCTGGAAAACATCCAAAGGGGATTTTTGCTGTTTGTTTTGCAGTGAGCCAGTTATAGAGGCACCGTGTACCCTGAGCAGCGAGAGTGGCTCCCCAAGGTCTTTCCCCGGGAATAACACTCAGCATCTCAGCCTCCAGCCACCATACCTTTGAACTGCGTCTGCGAGCATCTGTGCTTCATCTCTATTCATTTTGTGCATCTGTTAGCAAGACATGTCCTACGGTAATTACTTCTTTGCGTTACACCATTTCTCTTATAAAAGATTTCATAGGAACGCTTTATTGTAGGATAGTAGGGGCGGGGGCGGGGGAGAGAGACCTGAACATAGATTGAGTAAGGCAGACAAGACTCCACTGTGGAAGTTCCGGAACTTCGCTCCACACATCCACGTTGAGCGCCCAGTCATATGAATAGCTAACTGCGTGCTTTCTGCGTGCCAGGCACTGAGCTGGGCATTGCACATGCATTATCTGGGTCCTCAATACAACCCTGTTAAGTAGGTACTATTGTTATTGCTGTTTCCCAGTGAGGAAACTGAGGCTCAGAGAAGGTAAGTTTCTTGCCTAGAGTCACACAGCTAGAAAGTAGCAGAGCCATCCCTCACGTATGTAACCCACTTAGCCACTTTGACCTTGAGATGTAAGTTCCCAGGATTAGGTAGATGACAGAGCCACTGCAATCATGGCCGGAGGAGGCACCAGGCACAAACAGGCCATTCAATGCAGGGAGGACGATGCTATGGCGGCCAGCAGGGGCTCTGGGGGCATCGGAGCCTCCGACCAGAGAGTAGTGTCCTCTCCACGGCACCATACGGAGTGGCTCAGCCTCTTGCCTCCCCTCCCCCCTGCAGCACACAAACTTACCCGTACCTGCTGTTAGATATACACCCAGTTTAATGCACACCTGTGGCTACTACAGGGCCCACACAGCCTCTACCCTGCAGCTGGACCGTTTTGCCTCCCCCTGCCGACTGATCTCCCAGCTCAGATGCTGGGGCCCATACTGATCCTCAAGCCAGGAGCAGGTCTGTAGGCTAAGGGCAAATGCTCCGGGCCTCACCTCTCCAGGCCTCAGTTCCTCCATCTGTTCAATGTTGATCATCACACCACCCCCAGTCACTTTTAAAATTCCAGTTAATGTATACTGATTGCTCAATAGTACTGGCCACAGACGTGTGCTCTGTACTGTTGACTCTTACAATTCTTGAGCCCAAATTGCTCGCTATGGTCTACGAGGTCCTAGATGATTTGACCAACAGCTGCTTTTCCAAACTCAGTTTTTGCCTGTCCTGTCTTATTACGCTGAAGCCACCAAGGCCTCCCTGCGGGGATGTGTCAAGCACATTCCTGCCCCAGGGCCTTGGTACTTGCTGTTTCTTCCATCTGGCAGGCTTTCCCCTTGGACCTTGCGTCTTGCTCCTTCACTTCATTCAGGTCACTACTCACCTACCACCTCCTCTGAGGCACCTGCCCTGACCACGGGATGTCAAACAACACAGCCATCACGCTGCCCTTTGCTCTGTCCTCCTACCCTGCTTTGATTCGGAGCAGTTGACATTTCATCTTATAGCTTGTCTGTTGCTTCTGTCTCCTTTGATGAAATATAAACTCCCCAAGGCCAAGGTTCTTTTGGAGGAACTGTTCAACAGGGCCTGGCGTATGTGCTCAACAAAATAGACTCATGGGGTTACTTACGCATACTCATTTATTCTGGTAATCGGGCCAGTGATTTTTACCCGGCCCTTCTACCCGGTCTTAGGTCTGAGTTCACATAAGGGTCCCGCCTGGCACCGCACTCCCCTGACCTTCCAGAGCCTGGGAGGCCACTGCCAAGGTCACCTTTGTCTCTGATGCGCCTCTTGGTTGTCTTGGCTCTGACTGTGCCTTATTCCAAGTTCTTCCAGCTGCCATGCCAGCCTGACCCTGACTGCTGGATCCAAAACCTGCAGGCTGGAGCCATAGGCCTGTCCTACTATTTCCCCATGTGAGTCCTCCGCCCCAGCCAGGCCAGGTGTTGGCCACCACCATCACCAGGGATGTCTGTCTCTATGCCAGGCTCACTCTCCCCACACCTTCACTCTTTAAAAAATATATATTTTTATTGATTTTAGAGAGGGAGAGAGAGAGAGAGAGAGAGAGAGAGAGAGAGAGAGAGAGAGAGAAAGAGAGAGAGAGAGAAACATCAATAGGCTGCCTCCTGCACTGGGGATCAAACCAGCAACCTGGGTATGTGCCCTGACCAGGAATCAAACTGATAACCTGGGTATGTGCCCTGACCAGGAATCAAACTGATAACCTTTTGGTTCATGGGTCAATGCTCAACCACTGAGCCATCACTAATGCTCTTCACCAATTCAAATCTTAACGTTTATCTTAAAGTTTCCGCCCAGGGATCTTCTCTCTGGAGTCTTCCCAGACTCCGTGTGATATGGTTTCATGGCCTCATGGGGAAAAGGGACAAACAGAGGCTATGGAGTCAGTCAGGGTTCGACTCCTGATGGCAGGGCTCTCTGCTCAATTCCTCTCCGAGTCTTGAGCACCCAGGCATCACGACACAGTAAATCCTCTCTGGGATTCTTAATTAGGTTATAGATCAGAATCCTTCCCCTTCCCATTTTATAGATAAGGGGGGAAAGGTCCAGAGAGAGCAAGTGACTGGCCCAAGGTCACACAGCCAGTTCCGGACACCGCCAGGAATATAACCCCGTGGAGGGACGGGCCTGGCTCCCTGCGTCGCAGGGTGCCCATCCCCAAAGTTCCACCTCCTGGCTCAGTCCCACCGTGGACTTGGGCACCGACCTGTTCTCCGCTAGAGGGACTGAGGCTCCCCAGGGCATTATTTTGGGGTTCACCCTGATTTGGTGTGGCTGCTGGTTCAGCGCTGACCTTGGACTCCAGTTTCGGTCATTGCATTTTGTATTCATTCACTCAGTCCATCTCACTTTGGACGCTTCCTCCTCTCTGCAGCTTCCCCGACTCTGCTCATACCCGTCCCCACTCTGTGCACCTCTAAGGCCCGTTTCCTGCAAGTCAGCATGCAGAGGGCTGTGTGGGTATGTCTGTCTCCTCCTATAGAGGGAGACCCAGGAAGGCAGGTGCTGTGTCTGTGTTGTCCCCACTGTATGCCCCTCTCCTGACATCTGTTGGATGTTCACTTAATGGTTATTGAATAAATGAATTATTAATCACCTACTCTGTGTCTGGAGCTGTGCCTGCTGAATAAAGTGGTTTCTGTCTCTAAGGAGACACCACTGTGCGGGAGAGGTGAGTGGGCAGGCACACGGGATCACAGCAGAGGGTGGCCGTGAGTGCTGCCCCGTTGAGGGGCATCTGGCTCAGTCTACATCGTGGATGTTGCAGGGAAAGGGAGGGCTTCCTGGAGGAGGTGAGCTTTTAGGAAAGACAAGTTGGTGTAGGCTGCGGGGGAGTAGGGAGAAGAGAGAGAGGAGGAAGCTGCTGCAGGAAGAGGGAGCAGTGTGTCTACGGACCTGGAGCCAGGGGCATGCAGTGTGATCCGGAAATGGCAGGGGTGGAGCACTGAGCTGGGTGGGCTCGGAAAGGAAGCTGGAGAGGCAAGCAGACACCCCCTCCCCACCCTGCACACAAAGGTCCGTACATGCTTGTATGACACGCACTCCCAGGGCTATGCAGTTACACACAGCTTTACACATATGTAGTCAAAGACACTGAGATGCTTCTAAAGCATCTTATCACTGTAAGCATGTGCACAGCCACACACACACTCTCAGACCCCCCCCCCCCCACACACACACACACCCTCTGCAAAATGAGCTGCCCCCAGAACTGTCTGTTGACAGTCTCTGCTCTCATCTCCCTAGAGCCCTCTAACCTTTAGTTCCTCCCCAGAAAGGACCCTCCCTCCAACCCCCACCCTCTGCCAAGCCCTGACTCTAGCTGCCCCCTTTCCCTTCCTCCCGCCTGGCACATGCGGACAGCAAGCTAGGACCGCCCCCGGGCACCTGGCCAAGGGAGGATTTGGACTCAGGCCATATGGGCTGGGCTGGGCTCCCCCATCTTTTCCTCCCCACCCCCAAACGGCTTCACTTAATTCCAGGGCAGAGCTCTGATCAAATGTGCAGCAGAGAATAGAGAGGCAGAGCCAGAGAGAGAGAGAGAGACCGAGAGTGAGCGAGCATGCTTTCTCCGCCCCGGCCCAGCAGCTAGACGGCAGTAAACCCTCGATGTTCCTGCACCTTTCCCAACGTCTCTTTTGTTAGCCAACTTGGCTGCAGGTGGAAGAGGAAGAGCCAGGGGCCCATCTTCTCCGCCCCCCCCCCATCCCCAAGTTTCCCAGATCTCTGCTTGTGACCTCACAGAGTTGTGGAGTCAGCTCTGCCTGGTTCCTGGGGGTGGCAGTGCCCAGGACGCCTGCTTTGGGTGGAGAATGCCAGGCTGGCTATCAGGGAAGATGAGAGGGGGGCCGGGGTGCTGGGGACTGGGAGGAAGCCCTTATACCATAAATTTGACCATCATAGGACTTCTGGGAAATCCAGCATTTCAGGTGGGGCCATAAGACCCACAGCTGTGGGCAGTGTGCCTGGCTTCACACAGGGAGCGGATCTCAGAGTTGGGATCAAACCCAGGTTCTCCTTCTGGATCCCTCAAGATGGGAATCACTGCTTTCGTTTCCCATCCCACCTCCCAGAGCTGATTCTCAGCTTCCTTAGGTCTCATTCTTGCTATAAAACCATCTATGGCTCCCCACTGCCCACAGGATTAAATCCAAATTCCGCAGATTTTCATCTAGTCCTTTCTCCTACGAGCAGGCCGTATCTTCTCTGCCTCGGCGCCTTTTGCCTGCTGTTCCCTCTGCTTGGAGAACCCGTTCCTCCTTTCCCACCTCCTCAGGAAGCTTGTCTGCAAAGCCTTGTTCATCACTCAAGATGGAATCAATCCCTGTCTGGCTCTTCGGTAGAATTCACCTGACCTCTCAGCTTCCGGATTCACTGATAAACTCCTTAAGGACAAAGATGCTATCTATTCATCTCTAAGTCTTCCACAAAATTGAACACAGCTCCATACATGCGTTAAGTGTTCAATAAATGTTTATTAAGCAATGAATGAATGAATGAATGAATGAATGAATGGCAGAAGAGGCAATCATTTGGACACCAATGTCCTGCAATGTCTCGGGTGCTTCCCCATCCATTACCTTTTCAACCTTCACAATAATCCGAGTGGCATGTAAACATTATCTCCATTTAGCGATGAGGACGCTGAGGCTCAGAGAGGCCAAGTAACTTCCTTAAAGTCCCCCAGCTCGAGAGTGGCAGAGCTGGGATTTGACTGCAAGTGTGTCTGCCCCTTAAGCCTGTGTTCCCTTCACCTGCTCAGAGCACATCTGGTGCTAAATGCCCTGTAGACTGGTCTCCCCAGGACGTCCCAGGCCCTCCTCAAGACCCATCAGCAGGGGACACTCACAGACAGCCTGGGTGACAGCAGTGCTTTTCCCACTGGAAGGTCCCTGCCCCTTCCTCGGGCTAAGGGAAGGCACTCTCGTTGCCATCTCACCACCATCTCTCAGATCCTCACAGGCGGTTGCCAGGGGCTTGTCTAGTGGGTGGTTCAGAGCCTGATTCCCGGAACCAGACTGCTGGGTTCAAATCCAGGCAGGTCCCGTTTTCCAGGTAAAGAAAGAAGGTTCAAAGAGGCTGAGTCACTGGCTGAATGACACACAGGAAGGAAAGCTTAGTAGTAGTGTTGGAATTTGAACTCAGGTCAGTTGTGCTGTGTGACCTCGGGCAACTTACTTAACCTCTCTGTGCCCAGTTCCTCATCTGAAAAAGGAGGACATTGATAGGACCTACCCGCAGTGCTTAAAGCTCTTTGAAGCAGGACCTGGCTCATGGTGAAGACTCGGTGCGTTTGCTGTCATTATTACCCATTGTCTTCCCCCTGGGATGCAAGCTCCAAACGGTTTGCCCTTTCTCTTCTCTTTCTGGGAAGCGTGTTGTCCGATTGTTCTGTGTTCTTGACAGCACCCCCCCTCCCCCTAAACTCTCCAGGCCTCCGCTGTGAGATAAGGAAGCAAAACTGGGCATGGAGAAAAGCTCCGAGAAAAGCCAAATCAAAGTGACTTTTGTGGTGACAAATGCTTAATAATAACTTTACAAATCCAGTGGAATTACTATGAATAACAACTCTCTCTCTCTCTCTCTCTCTCTCTCTCTCTCTCTCTCTCTCTCGATACCGTTCCTGTCTCCCAGAGAACACACAGCTACAACCCTGAAATCTACCCAAAAGAATCATTAGTGGGAAAACAAGCTAAAAATAGCCCCGAAGGAAACAGTGCCAGCTCAGAAGCAGTTCTTTGGAGGTGGGGGCGTCCACGGAACCTCTTCTGTTGCTCCCGGGTAATAGATTCTAATGTTTAAAGTTGGAGTGGCTTTGGGAGGTGGGTCCTTTTCTCTAGCCCCCACAATCTGGGCTCCTGGGTCAGCGTCAGTGTGCCCCTCCCCCGGGGCATCGGGCCTTGGGCCATCTCCTGGAGGGCCAAGGAGGGCTGCAACAGGCTGGGGTCCACTCCTGGTCCCACTGCTGGTTTGGTCACTCCCCCGTGGGACCTGGGCTCCCTTCCCCTGTCAGGGCCAGGACCCCTGAGCTGGCGGGCTGCCTCTCTCCCCCATCCTGTGAGTTGGTCTGACCTGGGGCCCTGCCCTCCCCTGAGGGTCTCTAGGAGCCTGACACTCTGTCAGGTGCTTCACACACACACACACACACACACACACACACAGCCTCACCACTCCCTCCTCAAGGCAGGCCCCGTTTTCCAGGGAGAGAAAGGAGGCCCAGAGAGGCTGAGTCACTGGCTCAAGGACACACAGGAAGAAAAGCATCGTGTTGACATTTGAACTCAGGTCACGTTTGCCTGACGCCAAAGATCACAAACGTTCCTTTAGGAAGCCCTGAATGGCAGGGGTGGGGGGGCTCTCCTTCTCCCAGGGCCCCACTGGTGGGGGAGCAGGGGGATACTCAACATGCAACAGAGACCGAGTTTGCTCTCATGGTGTTTCCCAAGGCAGGTGCCTTGTCTCCGCCGCCAGGGAGGGCTGTGTGTCCCCTTTAAGCCTGGGCGGCGGCGGGGTAGGGGTTGGGGGGTCCCCCAGGCAGGGACTGTGTCTCCCAGACAAGGCTTTCCACAGGCAGGCTTACCTCTTCCCCATCAGAAAGGATGTTCCCCAGGGCAGGACTCAGTCTGGGAATTTCCCAAAAAACAGACTGTTGAAGAGGCCCCAGGGCAGGGCCCTCTTCCCCCTCAGACCAGAGGCTGCCTCTTGGGGGGGCTGAAGCTGTCCGTCAGGCAAGGCACCCCCACCAGAGGCCTCACTCTCGTCCAACTGAGTCCCATCAGGTCCTGCCTGGGTCTCCCTTGGCCCCCGCTTGCCATTTTCCTGGGATCCCAGAGTTCTGGCTGGCGAGAGGCAGCCCGACCAATGGGAAAGGCAGAGGCATGAACACGGGGCTCCCCTTGGCGGGGACCAAGGCCGCTTCTCTCCCCTGCGGAGATGAATGCTTGTCCCTGGGAAGGCTGACGGCTTTTCTCCCCGAGAGTGCCGCAGTTACTCTTGATTGAAACGCGTCCCTGTGGTGAGGAGGCCCGCTCCGGGGGTGGGGGGGCGTCTGTCCCCTGGCCTGGCCTGAAGGCTCCGTCCGTCTGGGGAAGATAGATGACGTTATTCCAAGCCGAGATGATGCAACCAAGGCCAGAGTGAAGTGTTTAATTGGAATGTCAGGGGCCGGGGCCTCTGCTGGGATGATTGATCTCCGAGCGGTGCCTGTCAGAGGCGCGGCCACGCCAGGGGGAGGAGGCACGGGGGCGTCTGTGAGTGACCGGGGAGGCCAGGGTGGGGGGAGGCTGCCAGTCCTGTCCACTCCGCAGAGAGGGTACCCAATGGGCTTCTGCATCTGGCAGTGGCTGTGCTCCCTGCAAAGGGGAAACTGAGGCACAAGGAGAGAGGGCGATGCGATGGGAGACGCTGTTGGGCTAGGACACCAGAGCTCCAAGCCTCGGCCTTCAGTTCTGGCTGACAGCTCTGTTTCCCTCCTGCTCTCAATCCCTTCTGGTCCCCTGACCAGTCCTGACCCCTCCCTGTGCGGAGAGGAGGGTGGATGTCCCACGACACAGTCGGGACATGACCGTCCTATAGCCTCCCCTCACCTCTGGCTCCAGCCTGCTGAGGACTGGCTGGGTGGCGACACATTTTAGAAGCCACTGACCCTTATCTATAATAAACAGACACTCTTCTCATCATCCCCAGAGACTAACAGGTCACTCCCATGTGGGGGAAACTGAGGCAGAGAGCTGGGCTTCGTGCCACCCCTTGAGCAGCCCTCTTACATTCACAGGGGTCCTGTCCCAGGAGCTGAGTAAGAGCTGGGGTGGGCAGCAGGCAGGGCTCTGTCCATCCTGCCTCCCGTCTTAGAAATCTGGCTGCAGGCCGGTGCTGAATGGAATGAGGCCAAGAAGGGGAAATGTGAGGTGTTCCGGGTATAAATAGCTCGGCGAGTGTGCTCACTCTTCTTGCCTGGGCGTAGGAGTGAGGGAGGGGAGGGACCGGCGGGGGACGCGGCAGGGAAGGGGAGCTGAGGCTGCAGAGAGGGGTGGCACAGACTCGGACACCCCTCTCAGGGTGGTATCTACAGGGGAGGGGCTGGAGGAGACGGGAAGGCTGAAGGTCTGGAGCCTGCATCTGCGGTTTGGGGGAACTTAAAGGAGAAGGTGGGATGGAAGGCCGGGGCTGGCAGGGGGTGAAGCGAAGTCCCTGGGTGAGGTGGAGCGGGGCTGCTGTCTCCAAAGCATACCCATTGCTTTACACCTCAGCCCCAGGAGGCTGGACCAGGGCATTATAACTAGTCACTGTGAACATGGTCACCATGATCACCATCACCACCATCCTCATCACCACCAATACCACCTTTATCATCACCACCATCCTCATCACCGCCATTGCCACCATCACCACCTTTATCATCACCACCATCACCACCAACACCACCTTTATCATCACCACCGTCCTCATCACCGCCTGGGACTGAGGTGTAAAGCAATGGTGTGAGCCGACTCTGGTTCCCATGTTCATGATGAGGTGGGAATGGGTGCACAGTGCTTCCTTCGAGTCTGGGGAGGAAGTGACCAGCTCCCATCAGTGCACCCTGAGCCCCAAACCCCTGCTCTCTGGGCAGAGGGGCCACGGTGCATCCTTGCTGAGTGTCCCAGGCACTCTGTGGGGCCATCCTGCGCATCTTCCCATCGTTTGTATCATTCACAGATGCAGCAGCATCACTTCCCTCTTTAGAGCCCCTCTATGGCTTCCCATTGTCCTCAGCAGAGTCCAGCTGCTTCTTCCAGGGCCCCTGGGACAGCTGCAGCACAAGACCTGGAGGTGGTGGCTGAGCTGCTCACCACCACCACACGCCATCCCCCACCCCCACCCCACCCCCCCGCCTGCCACTCCCCATCAGTCTTGTCTCTGCAAAGCCCCCACTGAAGGGGCATCTAGAGGCTCCACCTAGGTTTCAGCTGGGGTAGAGCTAACTCGAGGGCAGACAATCCAAGGCTGCAGGGGACTAGCGGGCATGAAAGAGTCCAGGAAAATGAGGCAGGGCCAGGCCCTTAAGAGGTCACGGCCAGCACAAGCCAGGAGGAGGCTTGAGTTGGGAGGAAGGGAAGCCTTGCTGGGCCTGGGGATCCCCAGAGATCTCTAGCTCCCAGGTGAGACGACCTGTCTCGGGTTTCTTCCCATCGGTGGAGGGAGGGATTCCACAAAGCAACACTGAAACACACATCCCCGATGGCTTTGCCCTCTTCCCCGGCTGCCCCCCCTTCTTCAGTTCTGCACCTCAGGCTGCAGCGCAGAGGCCTGCGTTCTCTGAAGGCATCATGCTATCAGCTGCTTTGCACTGCTGTGCCCTTAGCCTGGAATGCCCCTCCCAGCTGCCCCCAGGGCATGCGTCTTTCCGTTGCTTCCTCTGGGAAGTTCTCCTGACCACCCCCTGCCTCTCCTGCAAAGTCGATCACACCCTCCTCTGCCTCATAGGCCTCTGCAGTTGCCCCGCCTGTTTGGTTCCTGTCTGTCTTCCCCTTTAGACTGAGAACTCGCCAGGGGATGAGACCTAGTCTTTCATCTCAGCGTCCCCAGCTCCTGGCCCAGTGCCTGGCATGTGGGCAGCACCGAAGTTGCATTGAACAAATGGACGACTTCAAAAGTGCCTGCACTGACATCGGGAATGTGGCGGAAGACCCATGCTGGACAGGCTACGGGAGATGGATTTGTAATGATATGTGAGCTTGTGGTCTGGTTGTGTATGAGATATGGAGTGTTTGTGAGAGAGAGAGGGAGGTAGCGTGCAGGTGCTATCCGCATTTGTCTAGCTAGGAGTGCATGGTGTGCACCTGGGGGTGCCATGGGTGGGTTCACATGTGCACCTGTGTGAGGACCAATCAGCCCTGACTGTGTAATAATGTCCCGGTACGCAGGGTGCTGGATGTGAGCGTGCGCGCCTGTGGGCTGAGTGCCCTGTGCGAGTCTGAGAGCCAGAAGGCCGGTGCAGCGTGGGCGGGGGAGCTGTGAGTTAGAGGGTTTAAACAGGCTTCTTGACTGGCCTGGGGCCAGCTCTCCCCTCCCAGCCTCTGCACACACTGCCTAACAGACAGGCTGAGTGTTTATACCATGGGAAACAGCCCGCTAAATATTTACCCACCAGCCGGGTGGAGCGGCCGGCTTCCCTTCCCTGCCTTCCTTCTGCAAGCAGGGCCCCAAGTGAGGGCCCAGCTCGCCTGCCACTCGCCCTCCCTAGACTTAGCCCTGAACCCCTGATGCCTCCCAGGAGGCAATGAGGAGGGAACAGGAAGCCTAGCTGTCATCCTGAGTTGCACCCATTTGCACATCTTTCCTACCTGCCTCACATCTACTCAAATGAACATGCATATCTTTTATATCACGGGGATATCTTTTATATCATGGGTACTCGCATTACTGCTCACCTCACTCTTATGCTCAGGTACACTTGAACTCATAGCCTCCCCTCTTTCCACGCACTCTCACCTCCTTTCATACCTCTGCCCTCCACCCTCACTCTGCTCTCAGCCCCGCCCATTCTCATCAACTGGGGGCTCCTCTTCTTCCACCCTCCCCAGTCCCAGAGCTTCTTCTCATACTGCTCAGCCCCCTCTCACGGGGCTCTCCCTGCTCCAGGCCTCTGTGGGCAGCACCCCCTTCCTCCCGCCAGCAGGTCCTAGCTTGGCCAACGCAAAACTCTGTCCGTGGTGCTGAACCAGGATACTGTACCTGCAAGGCACTTGCCAGCCTCAGTCCTGGGACATCGGTGGGAACTCTTACCCAAAAGTTGTCAGGGATTGTAAACTGGCTGAAAAGAGTAAGTCGTCGGAGAAATAAGATTGCATGTGCTTGCATGAGCACATATGACTGTCTGTGAGAGATAAATGAGAGACAGAGTTAAAGGGAGACAAAGAGACAAGAGGAGAGAGAGAGAGAGAGAGAGAGAGAGAGAGAGAGAGAGAGAGAGAGGAGAATCCCCTGGAAAGTCAGAAATATTGAGATATTTCTAAAGAGAAAAAGAGGCTTTTGTTTTGACACCTCTTTCAAATAATCCTACTTACTAAGAAGGCATGTTATTTCCCTCTGGGAAGTTGGAGAAGTACATGCCCCCTGATTCTATCTGCTGGAACAACAACTAATTAAGGGCAACCCTCCGATGTTGCAACTCCCTGCCGGGGCCGGGATTCATCTGAAAGGCGAGGCTGCGGTGATCTTGTGCCCAGACTTAGGATCCGTGAAGCGGCCCCCGGTGCCCTCCTTACTCCAGGGCTGGCGTCGTGGCAGGTCACTGTCTTCCCGTGCCATCCAGGCCTGCCATCCCTCGCCTCCCACCTGCCCTGGATGAACAGGGTTTTTAAGGGCAGACATCATCTGGAGAAAACAGCTGGAAACAGGCGGCCCCTCAGCTTGCTGCCTGACCATGTTTGACACCAAGCTATGTCACTTGGCTCATGTTCCTCCCTGCTCCCCACCGAGCTGCCTCCTCGCAGGTGGCTCCCATGAGTGACTCTCCTGCTGCCTCGATCCCCAAGCATTTTCCATGCGCTGGGCACTCTGCTAGGCTCAGTGATCACATTTAAGCCTCACAATCACTTTGGGAGGTGGCGGTGATTCGCCTTTTACAGATGAGGCAGCTGAGGCACAGAGAAGTCAAGCAACTTCCCTAAGGTCCAACAGCTATGGCTGAGCCAGGAGTCTGGCAGCCTTTGTGAACAGGGTCTTGCTGGGGTTCTGGTGGGGTCCCACTGAGGCTGCCCGGGGCAGCCCCTCTTGGGTTCTCGGCAGGGAGACCCAGGAAGCCAGGGGAGGGAGGAGGCAGCAGCAGCCCAGTGTGGGCATGCCAAGTGGGTTCAGCCAACCTCGAAATGCCATGGCCTCTGGCTGCAGGCGCGGGTGCCCCGGCCCATCACAGCAGAGACGGCCTGGCAGGGCGGGAGCCCGGCTAATGGCCATGTTTATGGCTCGAAGCATTATTAGCTCTTAGGAGTGCTCAGCCCTCGCTTGTTGTCAACAGCTGAGCCTATTGATTGAGTGACTTGATGTTTTGGTTATTAAGTGCCTGGAGCGTGGGCAGATTTGGGCCAGGCTTGGCTGGGGGCGGGATGTGGGAGTGGGGGAGGCCGTCTGTCTGTGGACGCACTCCAGCCTTGCTCGTTTGTTCGGGCACATGCGTTGGGGTGATGGGTACCTTGGGTGCTCCTGCTTGCGTTTCTGAGTGCAGTTTGGGGATAAGGAGCCTTGGTGTCTGCACCCACAATTGCAGAGCAGCCCTGGGGGGGGGGGTGTACTGGGATTTGGATTTTGGAGGCCTGGCTTTGCGCTTGGGCAAATCCCTCACTGTCTCTGAGCCTTGCTTCTTTATCTGGAAAATGGGGATTAAAGTAACACGAGCTCTGTCTACCTTTGAGACAGAGGGTTAATGAGGTACAGCGGTTTGTACACTGAAAAGTGCCGTGCACAAGCCAGGGAGTGTAGCTACTGTAACTAGTGTGGGCTGAGCTGCGATGCTGTTTAGGAGACAGGCTGGTGGAGTGGAAAATGAGCAAGAAGAGGGACCCTCGGGAGCTGTGGGGAACCCCAGCTCTGCAGGACCAGCCTCTGCAGCTCATATTTTGGGAAACCATTGAAACCGGAAGACCTGGGTTCCAGGCCTGGCTCCCGCATCAAGGTGCTGTGCAGCCTCGGGAAAGTTGCTTTCCTTCTCTGGGCTTTTCCCTGTATCAAAAGAGGAGCCCTAAGCTCAGTGGTCTCCAGGCCCTTTTCCACTCTGCCTTTCCATCAGGCAGGAATCACTGAGTCTTTTCCAGCCGTGTGTGAATATTGGTGGGATTCTCGACTCTCTGTGTTCACTGTGTACGTTTCACTGGGCACGCCACAGGGTTCCGATGCCTCGGAGCCAATGCATGTTGGCGAGTTAACAGCCCTCCTCCCCCGCTCCCCGAACGCCTGAACACATGTGCCAGCCCATTCACTCCTTGTGAAGGCAGAGGGGCTGGGGCACAGCTGCCTCCCTGGTCTCCAGCAGCTAATGGGGAAAGCCCATTTTAATAGCTGATAACAAGATGGGTCCATTAGAAGAACAAATTAGCTGAAAACCCAAAGATTACTTCTGTTCTGCTGGTGAGGGGCTGGGGAACGGCAGCGTCATTTGTTCCAGGAGGGCTCCCGCCCCCTGCTGCCCCAGGCGTAGCTGCTGTCTGGACAGGCCTGACAGTGCCCAACCCCCCTCCCCAGGTCTCCTGGGAAAGTGCTCCCTGTGTCCAGCTACCTCCTCAATGAAGACCTTCGTGGACCCTCTGTCCCCGGCTGGAGGCAGCCCAGAACCCCTCCCTCCTTGCTCAGCGCTCCACGGAGCCTGGCTGCACAGAGGTGGGGGTGGGGGCTGGCCTTCCCTGACTCCCCTTTCAGCTCTGTGTCCCCCATTTTGATTCTGCTGTCTGTGAGGGCAGCACCGTTTTGTCAATCGCTTGGTTGTTCATCCTCTCATTCACACATTTAACCAGTGTCTTTGGGAGGCCTACTGTGTGCCGGGTGGCATGCTAGGCCCCGTCTCTGTGCTAGAAGAAGGGTTGAGCTGAGAAGGGAACCCCTCATGCTGTGCAGAGGGCCCCGCAGAATGCCCGGGAAGCAGGAAGGAGTGACAGGTCCTGCTTGGGGAGGTTACAGAAGAAGTGGTGCCTGAGCAGCCTCCTGAAGCCTCTGGATGATGAAGGACTCTGGGCACAGGGACCCGCGTAAGCCTGACATGCGTAGGGCTTACTGAGAAGAGGACCCGGTGGAGGGCCTTGCACACAGTCGGTGCTGAGTTAATGTTTATGGGGAAATGAAACATTCATTAAGTGTCTATTATGGGCCAGGCATTGGCAGGTGCTGGAATGGTCACCTCAGTTTTCTCATCTGTAAAGTGGGTATAATAACATTACTCGCAAGAAGCCTAGGTAACGAATGTGATGTGCTGGGCACAGTGACTTGCACATGGAATTACTAGGAGGGGGGCTGGACCTCGACCTTCTCCCACCCGGGGAAGGCTAGTCCCGAGCAGGAAGGAAGTCAGTCTGTGTGGGGCAGGAAGGCGGTCCTGGGTGGGCGGAGGTCCGGATTTTGCTGCCATCACTCAGGCTTCCTAGGGCATGCCAGAGGGAACGCCGGGCCCCGGGGGCTCAGCCTTCGAAGGCCAAATGGAAGAGGTCTTCGTCACACATAACCAGGATAATTGAGAGAAGGGAGGAGCACATCCATTTGGGGTTCAGATTTAGGACTCACCCTGTCTTGCTTAAGCCACAAGAATGCTTTTCCACGTGGTTGGATATGGGGTGCACATGAGGCAGGAGAGTGAGGGAGAACTCCTCCATGGCTCCTATCTGCCTCCAGGACCCGTAGAGGAACATTTGAGGCCCTTTCTAAATGCCCCCCCCCCGCCACCCCGTCTCATCTTTCGCTACTGCCCCTAACATCTTCCACCCCGGGCACACCAGCTGTGGGTCTGCTCCTACAACGGACCGGTGCCGTTGCCGACCTCCGTGCCTTTGCACGTGCTGGTTCTCCTGCCTGGGGTGTCCTTTCTGCAGAAAATGCGCACTCATCCTGAGAGCTCTGCCAAACAGGCTTTGCCCGGGGAAGTTTCCGCCCAGTCTCCTTGGGGAGGATGAGTCCCTGCCTCTCTGGGTTCTTGTGCATTTCCTCAGTTTTAAGATGCCATCGATTGTGAGCTACACCATCGATTGAATAATAGCTTCTGGGGAAAAAGAAACCCTGCTTTAAATGGGCATTTCTACAGTTCAGAGATGTGCACGCGGTTTTGAAAAGTCATTTTAGAAACAGGAACATGCAGTAGGTGCTTCTTTCACGGCTCAGGGCCACACGAATTGACTTCATCCACCTATCTGTCCTTCTGTCCACCCATCCACCCGTCCATCCATCCACCTATCCATATTTATGGAGTTCTGTTCTAGGCATTGAAGTGGTGCAGTGAACAAAACCAGGTCTCTAACCTCATATCTTATATTCCTCTGGGAGAAGCAAGAAGTAAACAAACAAAAACCTAATCTACATAATGCAGGAGGAAGGTCATGGTAAGAGTTCTGAAGAAATGCAAGGCAGGGTGGGAGAGTGACCGGGAATGGTTCCTTTATAGGGTGGCCAGGGCCCTGTTCGAGGAGAGGACATTTGTGCAGAGGCTTGAATGAGGGCAGGGAGAGAACCACGTGGGTGCCTGGGGAGGACCATTCCAGGCACAGGGAGTGGCAAGTGCCCAGGCCTTGCAGTGGCTTCGTTCTTGGCGTTTAAAGAGCAGGTGGGGTCCGGTGTGGCGGGCGTGGCATGGGTGAGGGACAGAGCCGGCACATGACGTCAGTGTGGTTGACGGGGCCCTGAGGCCGGGGAGGGTTTGGGCTTTTGACCCTCAGTGTGATGTTACCACATGTTCTGTTTGCAGATGGGCCCCCTGTGCTTCTCGGGCCCATCGATTGTAAGTTCCCTGCGGGTGGGGAGCCCAGCGCTTAGCACAGTGCCCTGCACATGAGGAAGGATGGTTGAGTGAATATTGGAAGGCCTGTGAGCCGTGCCCTCACTGGGGTCACAGGTCTGGGTGGGATCTCGGGGTCCCGGAGCGGGTGTGGGTGTGGCTTGAGGTGGCCAGCCGGGGCCCTGGCAGGAAGGGCCCTCCTGCTGAAATGACTGAGCCCAGCTCCCCGTCCCCTCTGTCCCGGCTCATTGGAGCCCGGAGCCAGTGAGGAGGGCACAGTTCCCGCTGATGGCCCCTGTCCGTCATCTCTGCCTCCCCCCTGGCGTAGAGGGGCACACCTGGAATGGAGCAGGCCTGGGCCAGTGCTGGTGAAAGGGGCAACAATGAAAAACACGAAGCTGTTATTCCTTCCGTGTTGTTTTACAATACAGAAAGCCTTTGTCATGCATGTTCTTATTTAATCTGTACCTCCAGCCCATTTGATTCCCTTTTCACAGATGAGGAAGCTGAGGCTCAGAGAGGGTCAGGGAGTTGCAGGGCCCGGAGAAGAGCCAGGACTCACAGGGATCTCCTGATGCCCCCGCCCCAGCCTCTTTCCTTCCCACCCTGTCGTTCACTCTGGACTTCAGAATCTACAGGGTAATGAGCCCCCTGGGCTCTGCACTGCGGTGCGGCTGTGGACAGTGTTCCTGACCCCTCGCTGGGGCGCGAGTCTGGCAGACCCGAGGGTACTCCTGGGCGCGGCTGGACGGGACGATGACCCAGGAAACCTGGACGGATCCTGTAAGACATCTCTGTCCCGAGTCAGGACAGACTCTGCTCCCAGTTCCACCACGAACTCACTGGGTGACCTTGGGCAAGTCACCGCCCTCCTCAGGCCTCCGTTCCCGAGATTGTCCAGCAAGAGGCTGATCTCGACGTTTCTGGACGGCCCATTCCAGCTCGGACACAGGAGGAGTCACACTTGACCTTCTGGGAGGGGCCCCTGGGCAAGTCACTAGGCTGGACGTAGGGCAGGCGTGCTGGAGTGCGTCCTCCCGTGGCCGCTGCACGCACTGTGGCAAGCGGCCCCCATGGTCCTGGAATTTGCTTCTGCTTCATCCCCAAAGGCCAGGGTCACCCTTCCGGGGCCGGGGCTCCGCGTGGCAGGCGCGCTTGGTCTGGGAGCTCGGATGTGTCCTGCCGTCTGCTCCTGAGAGAGGCACAGGGGCCAGTGGCCGCTTCTCCCCGAGAGGCAGTGTCTCCGCCAGGCTGCTGCGACATGTGCCCTCAGAGGCGCTGCCATCTGCCCACCCCCCCAGACACCTGGGAGTCACCCCGCATCCAGTCACCAGGG
>NW_005871483.1:123378-174954 GCF_000147115.1 Myotis lucifugus
CATTCTCCCCGAGAGGCAGGTGTTTCTCCCTGGGTCAACATTGCCCCTTAAGGGGAGTTCGTTTATCCCCCCCCCCCCCCCCCCCCCGCCCAGACACCTGGGAGTCACCCTGCATCCAGTCACCAGGGCCCTTGCCCGCCCTGGGACTTTTCCCAGGGAATGTGTGTGAGTCCCTCCACCCTCCTGCTTCCGCCAGGCCCAGGCCATCACTCTTCCTGGCTGGGATCCCTGCAGCAGCCTCCTCATCGCTCAGCCAGGCCCCAGGCTCCCTCGCCTCTAATCCATCCTCCACACTGCAGCCGGAGCGAGCTTTCCAAACCGTAATTCTGGTCATGTCATCCCCCGGCTTAAAACCCTTCAATAACTTGCCTTTGCCCTCAGGATAAAGTCCAAACTTCATAGCGTGCTCCCACGGCGCTTCACCATCTGGCCGACATTCACCTCATCCCTCCCTCACCCCGCCTCCTCTCCAGTCCTGATTCTGTCCTCCCATCTCACCGAACATTCCTCAGTTCTCAGAACAGGCCGCATCCTCTCTCGCTTCCTGCCTTTGCACATGCTGTTCCCTTTGTCTGGAATACTCTGCCCAGGTCAGTAACACCCCCCCCACCCCAACTTTCTCCCTGCCACCCCTCACCAACACTGAATTGCCCTCAGGACTCCTCTGCAAGACACCTCCTCCTGGAAGCCCTTGTTAATCCTGCCCTTCACCTGGCCTGGCCATGCCCCTTTGGGTTCTTCCTCTCTCTCTCTCTCTCTCTCTCTCTCTCTCTCTCTCTCTCTCTCTCTCTCTCCATGCACCCCACGGATGGAATCGTCCATCTGCTTTCCTGCGCCCTTGGCAGTGAGCTCCTAGATAGAGGAGATTTTGCTCATCTCTGTATCCCCAGGTACCGCAGGTGCTCAATAGGTATTTGAAGAGCGAATGCATAGATGGAGAGGAATATCTGCTGATCACCTGTTAGATGCCCAGGCCGGGGACGCAGGACTGAGTAAGCAAGGTCCCTGCCTTAGGGAGCTTCAGTGCTTGCGGGCAGGGGTGTGATGTTACCTCTTTTCAGCTCTGAGGTTTGGTTCCTCAGATCTTTCCCCCTCCGGGACCACTGAAGAAATCCCTTACGGGTAGGAAGGCAAGACATGAGCCAGGGCTGGGGTGGATGCTGAGCCAGGCCCTGACCTGCCCGTGTTCCTGTGGCCATGACGGCCCTCCTGAGGGCCCTCCTGAGGGCATCCTAGCCTGGAGGATGATCCCCGCCCCCCTTCTCCTCCCCCTCCTGTTCCTCAGTCTTCCGTTCCCAACCCGGCAGCTTAACGCGGGCCTCCCGGTTGGGCTTTTAATTTGGATTTATTGCTGGCCGCGACTGTATGTTAAACAAACTCCAGGCGATTATTAAAAACGTGATTATCGTCATTTATTGTCTCACTAGGTCCTCGGTGGGTGTTCGGCGGCTGAGAGCTGGCCAAGCCTCTCTGAGACAGAGGGGTGAAGACCCCCAGAGGCATCCACCCTCTGGCCTGGTCACACCTCCTAGGAGAGGAGGGGGCAGTGGGGGCCGAGGGACACTGTGAAGGGGGACAGAGGCCCGGGGAGGGGCAATGCTGAGGTGGAAAGAGCACTAACCCGGCACCCGGAGGCCTAGAGCCAATTCGGCTCACGACTTCTCTGGGCTTCGACTTCCTCTTCTGAACATGGGACAGTTGGACCACATGATCTAGTGCAGTGGTCGGCAAACAGCGGCCCCTTGAGTGTGGCTCTTCCACAAAATACCACGTGTGGGCCCGCACGTACAGTGCGATTGAAACTTCATGGCCACACTGAAGGGGCCAAAGAGCCGCATGTGGCTATCGAGCCGCCGTTTGCCCACCACGAACCTAGTGCTCTCAGGACTGGAATCCAAGTGTCCATTGGGGCTGGAGGGCCTTCATTTTGTTCCACAGAACCACTCAAGCCGGGGGCACTTACAAGGCATACAGAGTCTAGAACATTCCATCATGAAGAGCCACCACCCTAGTGACGTTGACCCAAGGGATGTCCTCCTGTGGTCAGGCAAGCTGTCCGCGTGCTGCAAGCTCTCCTCTGGTCCGGGAGACCGGGATACACCCAGACAACGGCCTTGGCGAGGTGGGGCCAGTGGAGACGAGGGGAGGCCCTGGCCTGGGAGCCAGCTCTGCCACTGACTGGCTGGATGGTCTTGGGCAAATCACTTGTCTACTCAGGGCCTCCGTTTCCTCTTCTGCAAAATCAAGGGGTATTCCGGTCAATGATTCCGGTCAATGATTCACAGACTTCAAACAATGAGTGGTACCCCCTTTTTTCTATGCGGAATCTCTGGTAGAAGCCAAAGATACAAGCAGGAGGGAGCAGAGCCGGACCCGCCCACCTCCCTGGCCCCTGCCTCTGCCTGTCTGTCACACGGCACCAGCCCAACAGCGCTCAGAGGCCTTCATCTAAAGTCGGTTGGGCCCTCCCCATAGAGAGTGGGGTCCCACCTATGGCCTCACTGATCCTCCCCCCAACCTGTGAAATGGGAGGGCAGACAGGCTGTCCCCCACTGTGGGGAGGGTGAGGCCAGACTGCGGAACGGAGGCCTCCCAGAGCTGGGATGGAGCTTCCTCGGGCAGGGTGCCTCCTTGGTCTCCGGCCCTTCAGCCCTGATCAAGGCGGGCAGAGGCTGCAGGGCCCCCCGTGCAGCTCTGGGTGCTCACGAGCCTGCCTAGCCTGCCGGCCTCCTGGTTCCCTCCCTCATTCCACCTCCACTTGGCTTCTCAGGCAACAGCTCGGGCCAATCCCAGGCCTGATGAATCTTTGATGAATTCTGAGTAAAGGCACTTTTAAAAATTCAGAAAGGTAGGGAGGTGCTGGGACCAAGGGAGGCGAGATGATTCCGCTCCCCATGTCGGTCAGCTAACGAGGCCTGAGCCCTGGAGTGTGGGGCTGGGGAAGAAGGACAGGGCACAGCTGAGCCACCCAGACCAAGAGAGGCCACCACCCTGAGGAGGCATCCTGCCAGCCTCTCTGATGGAAGCAGAGGCAAATTCCAGAAGCAGAAGATACTAGAGATGGAAATACCACCTACGTCAACCTCCCTGGGCTGTATGGAGGTAAGGGAACCGGGTCTCGGAGGGTAAATACACCCCCTGCCCCCAAGGCAGGATGACACAGACCCCGTCTTCCAGCCCTGAGCTCACAGCTGCCTCTGGATCCAAGTGCCTGCCCCAGGCTCCCTGATCTACAGTCAGAGCTTTGCACTGCAGTCCCCCAGTCCTCAGGGCTTAGAGGAACTCCCCACCCTGCACCTGCTGTTTACCCCCAAACCCTCACTGTGGCCTTTTTGTGGCTTTACTTTCCTCATTGCATCTGCCCCCAATGGCTGTTTCAGCCCAATTTTGCAGAGAGAAACCCATGCCCAGCCTGGCTCAGAGTCTTCCCAGCTCTGGATAGAGAGGGGCTGACGTGGAGTCACCGTTTTGGGCTCCAATGCTGGCTCTACCACTCCCTCACTGTGTGACCATGAGCAAGTTACCCAACCTCTCTGAACATCTTTCCTTATTCAAATGGGAGATGCTGGGGATGAAATGAGACAAAGTGGGTGAAAGGTGGAGGCACACCGTCAGTTCTGTACATGTTGGCGGTATCCCTTCCACCTTCTAAGACCTGGTCTGCAAGTTCTGGGAAAGTTAGGACATTTCCTATTTCTTTGTTCATCATTCCCCTTGAACCTCCACCACGATGTCCTTAGAAATCCGCCTAACATGGAGGCAGAGAGGGCTGCCCACTGCACAATTTACGGGGATGCCGTTCGTATCATTGAACATTCAAACACCCCCCCCACCCCAACCCCCATCCCTGGAATTGTCCACAGTCTTTATGGCTGTACGTGGTGGGGCCCTTGGCAGCGAGGCACGCATGGCAATCTGCAGCCTTTAGTTCTCCGACGGAGAGCTCCACTGGGTTTGCTTTTCTCCTGCTGACGTTCCCTTCCCTTCTCTTGGCAGTGATACCTGTTATCTCGCCCGGTTCTTTGTGCATTTTGAACTTCACTCCCCAAACTGGGATTTCTTCTTGATTCCCGTAATTTAGACTTCAGCTTTCAGAACAACTTCTCCCTTCACCGTTGTGCTTTGATTTCCAAGCACGTAAGTTTCTAGAGACACATTTTTGGGTCTGTTTCAATTGCACATTCATAGGACTTGTAAATATAAAGGAGCCCCATAAACTGAGTTGCTGGGTAATGGCCTCAAAAACAATACATTTTACACCAGCACCTGAAGACGAGGCCCTGAATCAGGCAGCTGGGTCTGCACCCTCCAAGCCTTCAAATTCAAGGTGAGATTCTGCAGGTGCTTCCAGGGGTCTCTGGAGGACCACCATGCCCAGGGTGAGACTCGTATTTCTATTTGGAGCCCTACCACTTTCACCCCCGCTGTGTGACTTTGGACACATCTCACAACCTCTCTGAGTCTCAACTTCCTTGACAGCAAAAGGAGGTTTCCAATGCCCACCCACCTCCGAGGGCTGTGGGACAGTGACTGGAGAAGCTGCCTGCAACATGCCTGCCATGATAAACACCCAGAGAGGTTAGTTCTCCCCCTCCCCCCACACTAAGGAGGAGAGTTTGGGAGCTCAGAGAGGCCAGGCTGTATTTGCCACAGATCACTCGATCCACTTGATTCACGTCCAGACCTGCCTGACTCCGACATTCACGGTTGTCCCCCTCGCCTGGCTTTGTTGAACGTGTGTGCCTTCTTTTTATTGTGCTAAAATACGCATCACATAAAACTGACCGTTTTAACTCCTGTATGTGTGCAGCTCAGCAGCATTAAGTCCGTTCACATTGTTGTGCAACCGCTACCACCATCCATCTCCAGAACTTTTTCACCTTCCCAAACCGAAACTCCACACCCATTAAACACTCTCCCTCCACTCCCCCTCCCTCCAGCTCCTGGCAGCCACATTCTACTTCCTGTCTCTCTGAAATTGACTACTCACGTACATGAAATCATACAATATTTGTCCTTTGGGGACCGGTTTGTTTCACTTAGCATAACGTCTTCAGAGTTCATCCATGCGATAGCATGTGTCGACATGCAGAATGCTATCAAGGCTGAATACTAGTCCGCTGTGTGTGTGCACCACAATTTGTTTATATGAAGATGTGTTTTCATGCATGTAATGAACCTGGTACATGGTACGTACAAGTCCTGTGATATTGTCATTGTGGTACTTATTATCACTCAGTTACTTGGCTGTTATAAACAGTGTAAACTACAATTCTTCAATAATTGAATGATACCAGGTGGGGCAAAAGTAGGTTTACAGTGGTTTGTATGGGGGGAAAATGCAATAATTAATAAATAAGAATAAACTCTGTGTTGCACGTGCTCACAACTGAAAACCTACTTTGCCCTGCCCTGTAGTAATGACGATAATAAATACCCACAAAATAGAGAAGTGCTTTGTTTTATCTCATCACAGCATGTCGCTGGTCCAGTGGGCTGGAACTCTGATGTGCTTCAGAGCCACCAGGAGCGCTTGTTAACCATCCGTGTCTGTGTTGTCAACAGCCCCTGAATTCTGATGTGCGGCAAAGTCTGAGCAGTATTGTCCTGGCCTTTGGCTCTTTCCCTGCCAGTGTCTGGGAAGATGCCACAAGGCCAAGGTCAGGAGGGGGTGAGGGCAGAGGAGCGGAAGCGCTAGTGTTTCTGAGCAGTTTCTCCGAGACCACAGGCTCCGGCTTCGTGACTGACCCTGTACTGACTTTCCTGTGTTGGGCAAGCATTCCAGCCCTTTCCGGGCAAATGCCTGACAGAAGGAATGACCTATTTGGACCTGTGATGGGAATGTAGGCAGACAGCTGTGTCCCTCTCACCTCTGACCTCCCAGTGAGTCAGGATAGGAGTTTTGGCTTGAGGCTGGCATAAAACTAAGAGCAGGGGTGAGCAGGCTGAATGGGGGTCTGTTACTGAATGTGTGTGTGTCCCCCTCCCCATTCATAGGTTGAAGCCCTAATCCCCAGTGTGGTGGTGTTAGGAGGTGGGGTCTTTGAGAGGTAATTAGGTCATGAGGGTGGGGCCCTTATGATGGGATTAGTGCCCTTAACAGAAGAGACCTGGAGACAGATGCTCGCTCTCTGCATGTGAGGATCCCAGGTGAGGTTCAGGCAGGAAGTTCATCCTGGCTGAGACAGGGAATCTGCACTCACAGCTTCAGCATCCCCTGGGCCTAACTCAGTACAGCTAGAGGACCCACAGCAGGATAGAGAGAGAGCGTTTGAAGGGCAAATAGAAGGTATCTGATGCACTGGCTTCTGCCTTTCCATCTGCCTGGAAATCCTTTTGCTCACTCTCTCTTGTCAAACTGGCAACCTCCTACTGATCCTTGAGAACTCAATCCAAAGTCACCTCCTCTGGGAAGACTTCCCTGATCTCTGCAGGCAGAGCTGGCTACTTCTGGGAAGCTTACTGTTTGTCATTAGTTTGATTGAGACCTTTGCTCATTCATCCCATCACCCAGGGACATTTTTTTGGGGGGGCGGGGAGGGAAGGCTGGAAATCTCAGGTAGGTTTATTTATATTATAAAGATATAGCTAAACAGTCCATTATAGCATTGTAATAAAATGATTGCATTTTCATTCTAAGAATCATTTCCTGATTAAGAATCCTGTCATTTATTGTGAGGCACAGTTGCAGAGATAGACTGTAGTTTGTTGAATTGGTCTAGATATTGGTGGAGATTCTGAATGTAACGAGATTTTGAGTGACTAAAATTAGGCAGTCAGTATGTTACAAAATTAGGCATAATATCATTCCCGTGCTTTCCATAATTTCCTCCCCATTGTCTTATTTTCCTTGTAGTCTTAAAGTCAGATGTCCTGGATAATGTTCTGTCCATGAGCAGTCGGATTCTTAACTGAAAAATAATTATTGGGTCACTTGAAAGTTAATAGTTTTGAAAAAGACAATAAAAGAGCCAGTTAAAGTCCACAGACTTATTTCCATCGGTGTTTCTCCCAGATCTTGTCGTGTTCTGCAAGTTCTGCTCCAAATTCTGGTCTGCGACTTTGTCACTGCCCAGGTACATGACATTGACAGGAACCAATAAACAGAGACAAAAATGTCAAGTTGTTGACGCCTGTCGATTGGCATACCTTTAAATGCCCCTAAAACATCTCGGGTTGTCTTGGACACTCCCTCATTTCAGGGTCCACATCCTTTACACATTATAGACAAGCACTTCTAGCCTGAGAGGAAGGGAAAGGGAGAGAAACAAAGGGAAAGGAAGAGGTAGAAACATCGATGTGAGAGAAACATCGATTGGCTACCTCCTGCAGGCCCCCTCCTAGCCTGAAACCTGGGCATATGTCCCTGAATGGGAATCGAACCGGTGCATGGGACTGTGCTCAATCCACTGAGCCGCAGGGGCGGGGCTCAGCAGGCATTTAGAGAACCTATGTGTCAGGTAATGTGTAGATGTGAGTGGCGCCCCCTGGAGTTACAAACAGAAATAGCACCAGCCCGTGTCTAGCCTGCAGTGTTAAGGTCCGTTGGGCTCCGCCTGTGGACTTTTAAGTTTTTCTAAAAATAAACCTTTAACTTTGGAATACTTTAGATTTACAGGAAAGTTACAGGTGTGGTATAGAGAGCTCCATACACGCCTCACCGAGCTTCAGGACCTCTTCTTGAGAACTGCCGGAGAGGAAAATTGTCAGGTCCCGGCATCAGAAGGCTGTGCGTTTCCCGAGTTCCTCTGTGCTTTATGTTAAGGAGCACTGTGAGCTGTACAACTTGGGGTGTTTCTCCTTTTGCACTGACTGCTGGGAAGCTCAGAGTCCAGTCTGTGGCTCAGTTCTAGGAAGAGTGTGGATATTTTGAGTATTAACTTTACCCTTGCTTTCGCCTTGTCCTCCCTACTTTATGTTACTCGCTTACTTAATTTCCACTTCGTTTTTCTGTATTTAGCTTTGCTGACCTCTTCAAACCATTTTTGGAACAAGGTAGAGGCATATATAAACAAATAGACTATTTCCTCTGTGCTCCCATGTGCCAGGCGCAGGCTTCTATTCTAGCATTTATCACATCCTATATAATAAAAGCCTAATATGCTAAGTGTCCAGTCATCCAATCATCCAGTCAACCAATCAAAGCACAATATGCTAATGATATGCTAAGGCCGCTCAACTGCTCACTATGACGTGCACTGACCACCAGGGGGCAGACAGTCGACTGGTCAACCAGTCGCTATGACATGCACTGACCACCAGGGGACAGACACTTCGACTGGTAGGTTAGCTTGCTGCTGGGGTCTAGCCAATCGGGACTGAGCGAGATGGGCCAGATACACCCTGGAGCCCTCCCACAGGCCCTCCCCGGCTGGCCAACCTCCTGCATCCCTCCCCGGCCACGATTGTGCACCAGTGAGGTCCTGCAGCCTGGCCTGTGCCCTCTCTCAATCTGGGACCCCTAGGGGGATGTTGGAGAGCCGGTTTTGGCCCGATCCTGTAGGCCAGGCCGAGGGACCCCACTGGTGCAGGAATTCCTGCACTGGGCCTCTAGTTGTATCATAATTGCTTGTTTACGTGTTTGACTCCCCCACTGGGCTGGGACTGCCACCTGGTTTCCCTTCGCTGGACTCCTCTGCATGGCTGAGTACCCAGGGTGGGCTGTTGCCCAAATCCTATTTTTCAGACCCTGAGCCCACCACTGCCATCCCACCCCTGCCCTACAGGAACCCCTCACCCCCACCTATGCACACAGGCTCAGAGGCAGCCTTAGCATTGCTCAGGACTCCTCCTGACTTGGCGGATCTCCTCTATATGCCACTTGGAAGCATGGAGGGTCACAGCTGCTCATACCCAGAGGGAAAGAGAATCCAGAGCCAGCATGCACCCACAGTCTGAAGATCCTGTCACTTTCCTGAGAAGATGGAGATGGAAAGTAGGGGTGTGAACTGTTTCCTCTTCTTGCTCAGCCCCTGGGTGGCACCTATCCCCTCCCCTTCCCCTTGGCCATCCAGGTGATGGGGTGGAGAGGACATGTATGACCAATAGAATCACAGGATCACTAGATTGTTGGTTCTAAATTATTCTTGTCGTCTGACTGGTGTTGCTCAGTGGTTGAGCATCAACCCAGTAACCCAGAGGTTGCCGGTTCAATTCCCGGTCAGGGCACAAGCTCAGGTTGTAGGCTCATCCCCAGTAGGGGCAGAGCAAGAGGCAGCCAATCAATGATGTTCCTCTCTCATTGATGTTTCTGTCTCTCTGTCTGTCTCCCTTCTTCTCACTCTAAAAATCAATGAAAAAATATTTTTAAAAATTATTGATGTCTTACCCAGAAACTCAACTTGACCTTCTTTTACCCAACTCCCGAACCCCCACATTGTGTAGAAGGGGCAACTGAGGCCCAGAAATGGTGAGTGGTTTCTTCAACATCACACAGTGAATTCAAGGCAAGTTTGCTCTCTAGTGGGGGAATGAGTTCTGAGCTCTGTGAGCATCAGGCTCAAGGTGAGCTGGTGGGGGTGTAGTTCAGGGGTGAGGGGGATTCCCTAGTGCCCTGGGAACTGCCGCCCCGGGGGCTAGAGGGCTGCCCAATTATTCTGGGAAACCCCTCCTCTCTGTTCCACCCCCACTGCACCATTACTCCTGGTAGATGTTGAAGGTTTGCTTTGAAGGAAGAAAAAGAATGATAAAGAGCCCAGCTGGTGTGGCTCAGTGGTTGAGCGTTGACCTATGAACCAGGAGGTCATGGTTTGATTCCAGATCAGGGCACATGCCCGGGTTGTGGGTTCAATCCCCAGTGTGGGGTGTGCAGGAAACAGCTGATCAATGATTCTCTCTCATCATTGATGTTTCTCTCTCTCTCCCTCTCCCTTCCTCTCTGAAATCAATTTTTTAAAATATTAATTAAAAAAAAGATAAAGAGACAGTTTGGGGGGAGGAGGGGAGGGAAAGGTAGGCCAGGAAGCGCTCAGGACTTCCTGTGTGAGGCAGGAGAGGCTAGGCTGTTCAGAGCAGGCACCACAAATTCTCATGCCTTCGGGGATCTTGCTGCAGGACTGACAACACGGGGTGCAGTGGGGGCCTTCCAGGGAAGTGCAGGTCCTCAACCCTGGCATGCGCTGCCTGCTCCGTGCTGCTGTCACCATGGGGATGAGGCTGCCAAGTGGCAAATATTTCTTTTTTTTCCAAGAGAACTTGAAAATCTGATGCTTCTGTGAAATCCAAATTTTCACATGTTGACAACCAATTCAAAAATTTTAAAAGCTCTTTGCGAATACAATGTGTAGACCTTACTTGCATTTTGATTCAAATAAACCACCTGTAAAAAGACATTTTTTGAGGCAATTAGGAAAATTTAAATACGCACCAGGTACCAGATGCTAATGAGAAATTATCCTTCATTTTGTTAGGATGATAATAATGTTTGTGTGGTTATGTTTTTTTTTAAAGTGCTTATTTGCTAGAGAGGTGTGTTGATGTACTTACGGGGGAAATAATGAGATGTCTGGGTTTGCTTTAAAATACTTCAGAAAAACATGTGTGGGGGGAATAGGTGACGTGGGATTGGCGAAGTGGGGGTGGTGGCGGAAGCTGAGCGATGGGTTCATTCAGGCTCATTATACTAGGTCTGCTTTCAGATGTGTTTAAACTGTATTAAAGGAGAAACGCTCTGTGTGGGTTGAACCAAACCTGTTGGTGGGCTGGCTGTGGCTTAGACCACCATTTCTCAACCTCTAGTCGGGGACTTTCTCTCACGCAGAAGCCACAGAATAAGTACCAGGGTGTAAAGAAACCCTAGAGATCACAAAGGCAGGGGTTGGCAAACTACAGCCTGGGGGCCAAATCTGGCTTGCCCCCTTGTTGTTGTTGCTGTTGTTGTCAATAAAGTTTTATTGAAACACAGCCATGTCCTCAGCCATGTCCATTTGTTTTCATATTGACTGTGACTACTTTGGTGCTGTGATAGCAAAGCTGAATAAATGCGATGAAAACCATGTATCTTGGAGAACCTAGAACAGTAGTTCTCAACCTTTTGGCCCTTTGATTCAGGTCAACAGCCATCCAGCTTTGTACTGAGGATCTTGTGCCATAACTTCTGAACCCAGGGCTAACTTGAGGTTAGAGGGAAGGTGGGCTGTGCTGATGGGGGAGGTGGGGGGGGGGGAGGAGGAGGGCAGGAGGAGACCTGGGAACACAGGCCTCAGGGATGGGATGAGGGCAGTCAAGCAACATGAGAACTTTGAGTGTTGGCCCCAGAGCCAGCTGGCATCCCAGGGCAAACCAAGGGTCACTCTGACTAGGAGGCAGTGTGGGGCGGGCAGAGAACTTGGGCTCCGGAGCCAGGCAGGTCTCGTGTCCATTCCTGGTCCTGTCACTTTAGTGCCGTGCCCAAGTCTGTCTTCATTTCTTCTTTTGAAAAATGGGAATGAGGTGTGGTCGATTAGAGGCACCGATCTAAACACGTTGCAAATAGTAGGTGTTTAATAGATGATCAGTATTATTGTTATTATATCTCCGTGATGCATTTATTGAGCTTTTGGACCATAAAGAGTCAATGTTACCCAATTATATTGTTAACCTCAGATCTATTCTCTTAATAAAAGGAAACAAATGCAGATGATAGAGAATTCATACATTTGTGGAAGGTAAAACAAGATGTTTATTGATCTTTTAAGGGAGAACAAAGGGTAAAATTGCATCTTTGCACATATAAAAATCATGTGCCTCTGCTTGTGAGATGCTGGATGTTAACATTAAATGCTCACTGTAAATAAGGTTTTACACACAAGCATCAGTGTGAAATGACAGCCTTTATATAACCTGCTTTAGACGGTAGTAGACAGATTCTGGAAAGCTTCAAGAAATATGATAGGGAGGCCATGGTTTGGCCTGGTCACTCTAGCAGTAACCTACCACCTAGGGCTGTCTTGGAGATCAATGAGATACCTGTGCAAAGAATCCAGCATGGTGCCTGGCATGTGCTAGATGATCGGCAAAAATATCTTCATTCCACCGATCCATTCATCCGTCTGCGATCCTCTGTTAGTCTGTCTTCTGTTCTTCCTGGCCTCAGATGCCCTGCATTTGGCCTCTCTGGTTCGTAGTTTACTTTGCTGATTAGGTCCTCTGTGCATTTTTTAAGATCATGTTTTTCAGACCTCAATAGGCGGACAGATGCTTATTCAGCAGGCCTGAGACACAAGCGCCCATGTGTTGCAGGATCTGAGTCACACGTTCAATATCAAGGATGTAGCTATTGAGCGGGGTCTCAGAGCCTTGGCACTATTGACATGCTGCGCCAGATAACTCTTTGTTAGGGGCCTGTCCTATGCATCATAGGATGCTCGGCAGCATCCCTGGCCTTTACTCACTAGTTGTGACAATCTCCCAGGTGTGACCACCAGACGTCTCTAGACATTACTAAATGTTCCTTTTTGTGGGGGCGGAGAAGAGTCATCCCCCGTTGAGAACCATTGGTGTAGAGAATAATTTATCCGCAGGCTAGTGCAGGGTTCACATCATAGTCCTACCCATTGCTGTATGCAGCCAGGCATCTAGTACCAAGGTTTTGATGATGATGATGATGATGATGGTGATGATAGTGACGAAGATGTAGCTCCCACAGACCCTATGCCAGAGCCTGGTCATAGCTTTCCCACCTCCTTAAGGCCCCCAAAGTCCTACTTACCTTCCCTGCTTCTACTCTCCTGGCATTGCTACCGGGACATCTTGGTGAATGCTAACCAGCCGTTAGAGTGCCCAGGATACTGCCGCCGCTATAACCCACACAGAGGGCGGGTGTTATTCCGTTTGCTCTGCAGATAAGAAAACTGCAGCTCTTCGGGGTGAAGTGAACAGTCCAGGGTCACAGGACATCTTGGAGCCAGAGCTGGGGTGCTAGCTAATATGTCACAGCTGCCCCTGGGGGGGAGCTAGGCCTAGTCATTCTCCCCTGGAGCCTAAGAGGTTGTCACCCCTCCTCTTCTTTCCTTGTCCCCTCGGTCACGGGACACTGGAAGAGTAACAGCAGGCATTCGAGGAGCACTGTGTTATCCTACTATTCCCTGCGACAACACCTAGACGAGGGAACTGAGGCACAGAGCGAGCTAAATAACTTCCCCAAGCTCCTAGAGACCGTCAGCGGGAGCGTTAGGATTCAAGCCCCAGCAGCCCCGGCTCAGAACCCACGTGAAACCTGGAAATAGAAACTGTAGTCTCTGACTCCCAGGCTGTCATTCCGTCAGCCTCGAGCCTGAGGAGATGGTTACCAGTTGCCGCAGACACTCAGGATGGGACGCCTCTGCCGGAGGGCGGCCGCCGCTGCACCCAGACTCTGCCTAACCACGCCGCAGCCCCCACAGCTCCTGTTCGGCAGGAGACAGCCCCTCCGCAGCCCTCAAAGCTGACTCAGGTGCTGTGACTGAGTGACAGACGCCAGAGCTTGTTAGCCTTGTAATGAATGTCCCAGCCTCCTCGGGTGGGAGCCAGGCTGCCCAAGGATGATGGGGAACAGAGAGAGGCAGCGAGACTTCTTCAGAAGCCTCCAGTCATTGTCAGGAAGCGGAGAGAAGACACCTGTGCAGGCAGAGAGCAGGGATGCCAGCTGGCTGCGGGGTTTCCACGAAGGAGAAGGAACAAAGCAAAGAGCGTGCAATGTTGCTTTAGCGCTTGAATCTCGGCTCAGCCACTATCTAGCCGTGTGACCTTGGGCAAGTGACGACCTCTTTGAGACCTGGGCTCTTTGTAAAATGGGGGTGCGAACACAGGAGGCTAGAGAAAGCCCGGGGAGGTGCTCGGCGGGCCCCGGGCGTTCAGTGAGAGGACGGTGTCATTGTAAGAAGACTGAGACTGCGGGTGTCATGTGAGCCGGGCACTGGGAGGGCTGTGGGCTCCATGAGAAGGTTGAACACGCGTGTAGGGGAGCCCTGTTGTGTTTGTTTACTCAACATTCCTCTCTTGAGGAACCAGCCTCCCTCTTTCCTTTGGAGAATGTCCCCTCTCCCTCTCCACGTGGTGTTGTTGGGACTGCCAACCCCAGGATGGTGACCCTGTTTGAGCCTCAGGGTTGGCATTTGTCTGTCTACAGGGAATGGCCAAGAAGTAGGCATATCGCCCAAGGTAGGCCTCGTTGAGTCCCCTCCTGGAATTTTATATACAAACAGTAGGGGAGCAAACTCCTTCCCTGCCCTCTGAGATAAATAAGCTGGATTTATTTAAGCCCAGAAATGTCTGAGGCATGGCACCTACCCCCACTTCTCCGTCTCTCCTACCCAGCCCACAGAGAAGCCTGTCTCAGCCGGAGAAGGCCCAGGACAGAGGCATACATATTCATACAAGAGGGAGAATGCTGACCTGGTGATCTCATCTAAGATGCACCTCTCTTTCCATTAAATGAGTCAATAAAGTCCCCTTTTAGCTGAAGCTATCCTGAATTCGGTCTTTATAACTTTCAACCATAAGAAACCCAATTACTACAAAGGAGGCCTTCTGAGAGACTTGGGGTGAGCCGTAGTGGGCATCGAGCTAACGGTACCGGGGTCCAAAGTCAGGAGAGGCTGTCCTGAGATGGATTTCCCATTCCATTGTTCTCGTTCTTGTACCGATTTCTTGCATCTTGCATGTCCTTTTATCTTGGAGCATTTTACAGCCTCCTATTGTGTTTGGAGGCGCCTTAGGTAGTCAGGGCTGCGATTCTATATTTAGACAGACCTTGTTCAATGGGCCTTACCTATAGATACTGAATGGTAGGCAGGACACATGCGGTCCAAGATGCAAACCCAGGAAATCAGCAGATTCTTGATTTGGATGCAGGCTTCCAAGTGCTCCTGGCCAGGGCAGACCCACACAGTGCCAGATTACGAACAATAGTCACCGTTAAGCCAAGAGCTGGTCCTCCCAATCACGCCAGGAAAATGAGCAAGTGGGGTGCTGTGTGGGGCTCCTAGAATGTCCCCGGGGTGCATGGGGTGGATTGGGTTGGAGAAACCGTCACTATATAAATGGGGAATAAATTAGAGAGGGAAACAGTGCCTTTGATTCAGAAAATGTGGAATAAATTGGAGAGGGAAACTGTGTAGGATTTAGGCTAAGTGTTAGGAAAGTTGGAGGTGGTCAGGACACTGATATGGTAATAAGGAAAGGGGAACGGAGAAGTGCTCTGTTTTTCCCAGTACTTTCCAGAAACCATCCTAAATACTTTATAAGCATTATCTCAGCTCAACCTTCTAGGGACAACCCCAAGCCTCATCCATGCTGGTGGGATTGTAAAAGCAATGGGGCTGCTTTGAAAACAGTCTGGCAGCTCCTCAAACGGTCAAACAGAGAGTTACCATGTGACCCAGCAATTCCGCTCCTATGTTTAGACTCAAGAGAATGAAAACATATGTCCACATAAGTACTTATATACAAATGTTCATACTGCATTATTCATGATAGCCAAAATGTGGAAACAACCCAATGTTTATCAACCAGTGAAGGGATAAATAAAGTGTAGTCAATGCATACAATAGAATATTATTAAGAAAAACAGACACACAATGAAGTACTGATATATGCTACAACATGGGGCGAATCTTGAGAACACTATGTTACATGAAAGAAGCCAGTCACAAAAGACCGTATATTGTATGATTGCTTTTATAGTTTTATGAGATGTCCAAAAGAGGCAAATCTATACAGACAGAAAATAGATTAGTGGTTGCCCAAGGCTGGGAATGGGGCAACCCATTCCAGAGTTGATGGCTAAGTGATATGAGGTGTTTTCTTTTGGAGGGAGTAATAAAAACACTCTAAAATTAATGGTTGTGATGGATGTACAACTCTGTGACTATACTAAAAGCTATTGAATCGTACACTTTAAATGGGAAATTGTACAATATGTAGAATATATCTCAATAAAGCTGTTTAAAAAGTGGAAATTTTCCTTAGGGAAGTCAGAAATGGGAAGCAGAAATGAGGCAAAGGCTGCTATTTTCCCTATAAGTCTTGTGTAAAGATTTAATGCTTAAGATTTAATGTGAGCCTGTGTAACAGAATAAAACAAAAATTAAATTAAAATCACATCCTGATCCTAAAATAGGGAATAACCCTGTACGCTATTTTAGTATACGTGCTGCTGAAGTGGGGAAAGCTTGTAACGTGTCATTGTTCCTATTTTACAGAGAAAGAAGCTGCGATTCAGAGGGGGATAACTACTTCACTCATGGTCCAATCCCTAATAAGCGGAGGAGCCGGAATTAGAGCTCCGGTCAGTTTGATTCCTGCTGTTGGAGCCCTTGTCGGGGGCCGGCAGAGGACGATCAGTGCGCTGCTCCTGAAAATCATCCTCTTTGGGGGCTTCGGCATGGGCCATGCATGGACGAGGTCAACCTCCTTCCCCACTCACCAGCCCGCGTGATGTAAGGAACGCCACCTGCCTGGATGAAAGGCTCCAGACTTCAAAGGTTAGTGTAGGAAAGAGGGGGCAACAGGGAAGCAGGCCTGACTGGGACTCCAGTTTCACCTCGTTGCAAAGGTTTTCTGATTTCTGCTGCTGCCATCTTGCCGGCTTCAGTGGCACTGGGGCCCCACCCTGGACACAAGCCCTTCCCTTGACACCTTATAGCCCAGCCGAGGAGAGAGCGGATGACCTTTCATAAAGGCTCCAAAGGGCCTTGACTCTACAGCAGGGGTGGGGAGCGTCCAGCCCGTGGGCCATATAAGGCCCAAGAAATCATTTGGCCTGGCCCTGCCAAGGCATCAGGGGTGAGTTAATTAAGCGTTTGACCAAATATAGCAGGCTAGTTTTTAAGTTGATCATTGTGTATGGCCCGGGAATCCTATATATATAATAAAACCCTAATATGCAAATCGACTGAACTGCGAAATGACCAGTCGCTATGATGTGCACTGACCACCAGCGGGCAGACGCTCAAAGCAGGAGCTGCCCCCTGGTGGTCAGTGCGCTCCCACAGCGGAAGCACCACTCAGCCAGAAGCCAGGCTCACGGCTGGCAAGTGCAGTGGTGGTGGTAGGAGCCTCTGCTGCAGATGGGTGGTAAGGAGCAAGGGGTCCTGGGCTGCGAGAGCTCCAGACTGCAAGAGGGATGTCTGTCTGCCAGCTTAGGCCCTATCCCAGGGGAAGTGGGCCTAAGCCGGCAGGCGGACATCCCCCAAGGTGTCCCAGACTGTGAGAGGGCACAGGCCGGGCTGAGGGATCCCCCCGCCCCGTGCACGATTTTTGTGCACCAGGCCTCTAGTGATGTTATAAATATCCATATAGCCCTTGGCAGAAAGAAGGTTCCCCACCCCTGACAGGTGGCAAGCAGGGCTGAAGAAGAGGTGGGCTCAGCTGCTTGAACTTGAGCAGGTCATGCCACTGCTCCGAGCCTCAGTTTTCTCAGTTGTACAAGAAGCGATGAAGTGCTCAGATTGCAGCGATAAAGAGCTCAGGGAAAGGGCCTGCGTGGTTGTGGGCACCTGATGTCCTGTGTCCCTTTGCCCACAGAGCTGGGTCCTGGGGGATGAGAGATGGAGGTCAGGGCAATTCCACATTTCGGTCCCTGAGCTCATCCTTTTACATGTCTAACCTCATTCCTGTGTATCCTTTCCTAGAAATGGTTTGGGTACCATCTTGCCTGGATCAAGTGAGAGCCCTTAGGAGCTGGCTCCTGTCTCCAAGTACTTGCAGCTGTTGCTTTAAGGTGGCTACCAGGCACGGCTTGCCTGGTTCCCACCTCAGACTGAGGCCCTTGGGTGCAGGGCGGGCTTGCTTACCAGCCCGGCCCTCCTGGCCAGCATTGTGCCTACCTTGCAGAAGGGACTCAAGAAATAGATTCAAGGACGGGAAATAGAATGTCAAAACTGAGAGAAACCTCAGAGGCCATCCAATCCATTAATCCGCAGTTTATTTTTAACCTCAAAACCCTTTCTTCAAAGGGAAAGTTTATGCCGAGTTCCAGTCTATATATAGATAAGAGCTGAGCTGTTCTGACCACAGTGGGGCTGGGGCTAGGCCTCTCCCTTCTTCAGTCTCTTCTTTCCAGCCATCTCTGTGGAACCCTTACAACTGCAGGTAACAGAGTTTGAAACGCATGGATCACATTGCAACTGCCCATTTTACAGATGGGAAAACTAAGGCTCAGGCAGGGGGAGTGGGCTGTGACTTGCTGAGAGTTACGGAAGGCACAGCGCTGGGTTTCCAAGAGGATCCTAGCTCTGGCCTGTCCTCTCTGCTACACAAATCTCCCAGCACCCCCAGGCGCTGCGTGTGGTTTGAGAGCTGCTGGTGTCTCCAAATGCCTTTTCCCTCCAGCAGTGCTGGCTTCCCCGGACTCACAGAGAACAGCACTGCTATCATGATCACGTTGATCATTAATGGGGGGGAGACATCGGGGTGGAGGAGAAAGGCAGAGGTTTGGGAACTTGCCAGAATAAGTCAGGCTTTATTACCATCACAAGCTGACACAACTCCTACCTCTTCAAAGGGTCGCTTCCTGCCAGGTGGAAGGATCCATTCCTCTTCCGTTCTCTTTAATCCCTTCCTCCTCCCCTGCCTGCCTTCTCCCTTTCTCCCTTTATTAGGCCATTCACCAATGCCAAATACAATGGGCCTTTGGTTATTTCGTTATTTCTTGATCTAAAACGCAGCCACGGTGTCCCAGTCCCTCGGCACAGAGCCTCCACTGATAAAAGATACAGCTCCAGCCCTCCGGGAGAATTCAGCCTAGACACAGGGCGAGCCTGGTACGCTGTCGGTTCTGCTGCACTGTGCCGGGAGCTCCAAACCACGGCAGCCAGGGGTGGAAGGAGGGGGGGTGATTATGTATGATCATTATGGCAACGACATTTTCCCAGCCCCAAACCTTGGTCTGGCGAGAGCAAATGTACCTAAGGGGACAGCAGGATATGGCGTATTTGAAATTGTGATGGTCCCCAAGAATCTGGGCTGTTTGGGTGCCTTCATTCTGGCATCGATCGCAGCATACTGACCTAAGAGCTGTGGGGAGTACATTTCCAGGGCATGCTCAGATAGCTTGGACGCCTTGGCCTTTTCCTCCGACACCAGTCAGAATCTCTGTTTTTGCTTCCTCCCTTAATAAAAACTTGGGAGTTTTAACCCTTTTCTAAAGCGAATAGAGATGAGTTTTAGTCCTTACAGTCCCCACAGCCGGTCTCCTGTCCTGTGACCGTGGTTTGTGTGTTTCGCACCAGCTCCCGTTGCCCCTCTGGGGAGCGGGGCTCTGGCTTCCTCCTGCCGAGACAGGAAGTTCCTGGAGAGCAGGAGCAGAGGCTGATCTAGCTTTATTTTCCTATCTTTCCCATTGGGCAGTAGAGCCCTTAGAATGAGGTTAGGTTAAGCCAGGGCTCGGTGAATTGAATTATTGAGTAGACAGGCTTGTGATGGGAAATAAACAAAAGAACCAACCCCTGTGATTCAATGCTGTTCAACTTGTCACTTGCAGACTGAATCGCGGCTCCCTGGATGGAGGGACGGACGGGGAAGGGAGCGCACAGACCTGGGGAGAGAAGGATACGCCAGGCACTGCGCTGGGCTCACAGGTCTGCCTCACCCCTCCTGCATCCCTGTGAGGGAAGTGCTCTTCCTGTCCGTCACAGATGAGGAGGCGGGCTCAGGAGGTCCTGGCTCAGCCTCGGGGAGATGGAGAGCCCGGATGGAGCCCATGGCCTGCCTGTCCCCATTGCGTGCTTTTCCCACCAAACAGAGCTGTCTGCGTCCGTCCGTGTTGCTGTGACCCTTCTCCTCCTCTGGCCCCGCAGGGTCCCTGGGAACAGGCTGACCTCTGACCTCCTGATCAGGTGAAAACAGTGGCTATGGAAACAACAAAGGCGGTGACCTCTGCAGCGGCTTTAGGGCACTACAGGTCCCCAGCTTCTGAAAGAGGGCGATGTACGTACCTGCCCCAGAGCCTCCCAGCCATCAGGACCTCTTTCCATGCACAAATGCTTTTGGTGACAGGAGGGCGTTTCGTGTCTTGGTGCTTCTGTGTGCAGCATCGGGCCATAGTGTCTCAGTTCCTGCTGCTGAAAGATGAAGGAAGGAGGCCCGGCTTGAATGGCTGAATTTTTCTGCCTTAGACTGGTTCTCCGCTCTCCATTCTCCCCACAGTGGAGGCCCAGCCTGTGAAGGTCTGATTTCAAAGCAACCCTAAAAGGCAAGAGAGGAAGGAAGGGAGGGAAGGGAAGGGAGCAGCGAGGGAGGGAGAGAAGGAGAGGGAGGGAGGGAGGGAGGGAGGGAGGAAAGAGGGGAGAGAAAGAGGGGAAAGACCAGTACCCCCTCCTTCCTCCACCTTCCTCTCCACCATGTACATTTTCTAGGAATAAATGGTCACCCTGTGGGCTACTCTTTGCTACTCAAAATGTGGTCCATAGACCGGCAACATCAGCATCACCTGGGAGCCTGTTAGACTTGCAGAGTCTCAGGCCCCACACCGCACCTACTGAAAACCAGCATCTGTACTCAGCAAGAGCTCCATGGGATTTGCATGCGCATTGAATGTTGACAAGCGCTGGGTTAGAGGGCAAGGCTGTTGAAACCTTGTCTGTTCCTTTAAGAGGGCAGTCAGGTTTCTTCCACATCATGGCATCGGAGCAGGTTTTAGTGCAAGAACTTCAGGGATGGAGAGAAGAGAAAACAACTTGGGAGGAGACTAAGAGGAATGATCATCAAGCATTCACTAAGCATTCATGACTTCATGTTATCCTCACATCAACCCTATGGCGGAGCTGTGGTCATTATTCCCATTTCAGAGGTGAGAAAACTCAGGCTGGGGTGATGGAGCAACGTGCTGAGATCACACACGTTGGAGATGGGAGTTCTGAAACCGACTCTGGCCTCCCTGTGACCTTGGCCAAACGACTTTGATCTCCCGCCCAGGCTGCTCCCTGCTTCTGACCAGAGCGAACGACGCCCAGCGCCTCCTACGAAGCGGGCAGGGGGAGAAAGAGCAAATGCACAAGCCCACGAGGGCCTTTGGAGCCGAGATGTCCTATCTCGGACGCAACCGAATCCTTTAACTGATGAACAATGTCAAGATGGCAAGAAACTGCCTTGCTATCGAGCTGGGCCTTTCTGTCCTGTTCAAAAGAAACTAATTAAAGGAATTTTTCTTTAAAGTATATCTGACCCAGACATTTCCACTTCAGCCTGGGAAGCCAATCCAGTTTGAAAACTTGGTGTGAAGTTTGAATTATTAACGCGCACATGAAAAATGGTATTGCCTACTCGCCTCAGAACATTTGGGGGATGGGGGAGGATTAAATGCCTCTCCTGAAGATTTGACCAGGGATGGGGGCGGGGGCGGGGGCGGGGCCCGGGGAAAGCCGGGAAGGCTGCGAGTGTGCGTGAGCGTGTCTGTATGCTTGTAAAACACACATCAGAAAACCTGGCCCTGTATCGGAACTCTGGCGCTCAGATGACGGAGACAGATTTTAAAGAGAATTTTTCACAGCTAATGCATAAAACATGATCCCCACAGTTTTCCTCTTTAAACAGCTTTGTTAAATAGTCAGTTGAATGGCATCTCCCTTGCTGCCTGAAGCCATTAGGGAATCATATTTATATAGGGAATTTCACCTGATCATCTCAAACAGCTTGGAAAACATCATCTGTTCAGCCTCGTGGCACCCTTGCGGGAGCTGTGTGAACACCCCCGCTTCCTCGGCCTCCCTGGGTGCTGTGACAGTGGCTCCACGCAAAGTGGATCTGGCAGAACCCCTGTCCCAGCTAGCGCCTTCCAGGAGAGCTGGCACAGGCCCGCACTGACTCCCGCCGGCCAGGTTGCTGGGATCCAAGAGCATGAGCGTGAGGATGGGGCTGCTGTAGCTCCCGCCATCACTCACGCTCACCACTCAAATATACACCATGGAAACTCCAACAGGAAGAGGAGCCCATCTATAATAATAAAAGCGTAATATGCTAATTAGACCAGACGTCCTTCCAAAAGACCTTCCGGAAGACCTTCTGGATGAAGCCGGGGCTGCGCTAGGGGAAGGAAGGCCTACTCTTGCATGAATTTCATGCATTGGGCCTCTAGTGTCTGAATAATGATGGTGATAATCTGAGTAGCACCCTTGCTGGTTTGGCTCAGTGGATAGAGCATCAGCCTGTAGACTAAGGGTCCCGGGTTCAATTCCAGTCAAGGGCACATGCCCAGTAGTGGCATGCATGAGGCAGCCAATTGATGATGTTTCTATCTCTCTATCCTTTTCCCTTCCTCTCTCTCTAAAAAGCAATAAAACATTTTTAAAAAAAGAATAAAAGCTTATACTGTGGGGAAGTGGAGAAAACATAAGGCAAATTAAGACTGGTTTAGGTTAAGGAAATCAAAGAGGAATTTTTAAGCTGGGCCTTGTCGGCTAAGGAAAAATTCAAAAAATGGGAAGTAGGGAAGGGGAAAGTCCAGGTGGCTCACTCTTATTCATCCTTTAAGACTAAACTCATCCCGCCCTCTCTGTTCAGTGATGCCTTCTGATGCCCCCTTTTTCCTATAGCACTGGCTTACCGTATCCTAACCTCCACCACACCTTTCTGAAACGGTTCAAATCTGTTGACTCCTGTGGTGTCCCTGCTACACTGGGAGCTCCTCAAAAGCAGGAACTATGTCTTTCACTCTGGTATGCTGGGCCTAGCACAACTGTTGGCACATAGTAGGTCCTGGCACATGGTAGGTGTTGGGTGAACCAAGTAACAAATGTGTGAATGAATGGCACTGGTGTAATAGGGATGATAATAGAGGCAGGGTGGCCAGTGTACAGCTCAGAGATGCCAGCGTCCCCAGAAGGGGCAGTAGTGCAGGGTGAATGGGGAGAGAAGGGGGGGAGGGATTTTGCTCCTGATCCTGACACATAGCCTGGGGCTCGGAGCCAGGCGACAAGGTCCCGCCCTGTGCCTCCAGCCTCACTTGAAGGCTGATGGCTTTTTAACAGCATTTGTTTCCCCAGAGTCAGGATTCAGGATGTGCCTCTCTCCGAAGGGCAGAGAGGTGGCTGGGAGACAAAGAGCTTTTATCAGATTGAAAAATTAACATGTGAGGCAAAGGCAGTGCCGCCAGGCATTTGTGGGCATAGAGAGGCCAGAGACCCAGTGAGGCCTGCTGATTGACGGGCAGACAAAGCAGGTGGCCCTCCAGCGCCACAGGCAGGGGCTTCCTGCTCGCTCGAGGGGCCTTTCCCCAGGCGCAGTGTGACCTTGTTCCAGGAGGTCAGAGCGGCTCTCCTCCCCTTCCTGTGGGAAGTCAGACCCGCGGGGTGATGCTTCCCCTGGGATCTCCATCTGCCTCGTACCTAAACCCATCTCCCCACATCTGGGCAGGATCTTACGTAGGTGCTTGGAGAGGCAGTGTAGATGGTGGGCCGAGCAGGTGCTGGAGGTCAACATACCTTTGCTCAGTTTGGGGCTCCAGCTGTGTGACCAGCGGCAAGTCACTCAACCTCTCTGAGTGAGTCCTTTTCATAGAGGTGTGTGGATTCAGTTGTGTGGATTTGACCTTCCATCAATAAGTTACAGCTGTTACAAATGGCTAATTGCCTCTCTTCTACTCTCAGCCTAGCTCAGCTGCCCTGTCTGCTGCCTGCCATGCCCTCTGCACTCCCCGACCCCACCAGCCGGCTCCCACTCCAGCCCCCTCATCCTTCTGGGCCTAGTCAGAGAGCTGCCTACTCCAGGAGCCCTGAGAAGAGATCCCTGCTGAGGTCTGAACACTCCAGGTTCTCCCTTCTGGCCCCAATCATTTCCTCTGGAGCCAGAGTAACGAACTCGAGGCTGAGAACACTGTGCCTCGGTTTCCTCATCTCTACACAGGGAGAGTTGCCCGGAGGCCTTGGATCCGCGCTCTAAGTCTGCAGAGGCAGAGAGCCACGTGGGTGCCGGCACGTTGCGAGCACCCACAGAGTGCCCTCCTATCTCTGACACTCAGGGGGACTCAGGAACTGGGTGCCCCGGGTTCAACAAGAGGGGCCAGGGCTGGGCCTGCCTCCCCCTAATCCCACTGGGATGTCCTCAAGGACACAGGACCCAGTCAGAGATGCCCAATTTGCCAATTACCTCCTTGTCTTAGCTTCCCCTCCACTTTCATACGCCCCGAAGGCTTGTCCCCGAGAAGGGCCCCGTGGAGGCATCAGGAGCAGCCCCACTTCCTCCCCGAACCCTCTGTCTTAGCAGCTGCCTTCTCCCTCCGATCCCTACAAACCCACTCGTCGCTCTCCCTCCTCCTTGGCCGGCATCACTCTCACCTGTTATCTCTCTCCCTGAAGGCTGGGTGCTTCTATGCATCCTCTTCCCAGGCAGCACAGATGGCTCCTTTCTGAGCATGTTAATCCAGCGCTCCTCTCCCAGGGCCCGGCGAGGTGGGCTTCATCTCCGCCTCCTCGCTGAATCCACTGGGGAGCATCTTCCCATTCCACAGGTGGGAAGACTGAGGCAAGAGGCACTTGGGCTCTGCTCCTCTGCCAGCCCCCTGCCCTCCCCCGGGCCTGCCTCCGCCTTCCAGGCCTCTTCCCCTCCCCACAGCTCAATCCTCCAGCCCAGCAACCTTAGCTCTTCCAACCGGGCTCTGCCACCTCTCCCCGCCTCCGCCCTGCCTCAGGCAGACTTCGAAAAGTTCCCCTTCCTCTGCTCGCCCAGCCCCCACATGCCTGCAACCTTTCTTCTGGTGCCTTGCCATCCCTCCCACCACCTGATGGTAGTGGCCCTGGAATGGGGGTCTCCCACACATTGTCCAAGGGGCTGCTTCGTATTCTAGTACTTAGCGGGGGGAGGGGTGTGATTCTGGAAGCTTCTGAAATCTCAGGTCAGAGTGTCAGTGCATGTGTCCGTGGGAATGTTTCCAAGGAGGGTCCACGGCTCTAACCCTCTCAAAGGGTCTGTAACTGCAAACCGGGGAGGAGCCATGGCACCCACCTGCAGGTGATGGAGGCCACGGGACCAACGGCCCGTGCGGACAGGGGCTGTGTCTTGGTGGGGCCCTGTGGCCTCTGGGGAGGTGTTTGTCGGGCTACTCTGTCTCTTAGACTCCAGCTCAGCCCGGGGCTGGTCCTCACCCCCTGCTCCAAGCAGCTGCCATCTGTGTCTCTCAGTGACCAGATGCTGGCACACAGGCTGGCTTCTCCCTTTGGAAATCCACTTTTCCCGAATCATTTCTGGGTCCTACGGAACCAGAGTGACTCAGCGTGTGGTCCCTGGACCCACCCGTTGAGCAGCACCGCCAGGGACTTAATCTTGACAGTTCCTTGTGTTTCCCCGACTGCTCCTTCCCCCTCCCTATCCACATACTGGGACCCTGTCTACATTTCAGGGCCCCTGGAGGGAGCTGTCCTCTGGCTGCCCTCGTCCTGGCTTCCTCCCGGTTGGCAGCACTCCCCAGACTTGGGAGGTAGATGGGTGTCCTCTGCACCCAGCAGTGCTTGGGGCATAGGAGGGGCTCAGGAGATGATGCCCCTGTGTGCTTGGTCCCTCTCGGTGAGGAAGAACTCATCTTACACGCCAGCGTGCGTTTCTTCAGCTAGTCTGGACCAGGCGTTGTGCTGGGGACAACGCAGCAAAAGGAACAAAGTCGTTGCCCTCACAGAGGTCCCGGTCGAGTGAGGGGAACAGACAGGAGGACGGCGCCGACCGTGGAGTGAGTGGTAACTGCCGTGTTGCGGGTGGAGGGTATAGTCTCCGAGGCACATCACAGGCTTCAGGAGGGGCTGCCCGGAGGAAGTGGGACTCGGAGATGGGGTGGGGGGGGGGCGGGTGGAGGCAGGGTGAGCGCACCGGGCGAAAGGCAGGGAAGTGTGAAGCGAGGGAGCGTGCCCTGGCCCAGAAGCCACGGTGTTTCAGCCCAGCAGAAGCAAAGGCCGTGAGAGGAGAAGAGGGAGACATGAGCCCAGACTACTGGCAGGGCAGGGCGAGGGGGCCTGCCAAGGCATTTTCGGGAACTTGAACTTCATCACAAGGGCAGACAATGGGGAGCTGTTCTAGTTACTCCGCCTGTGTAACAAATGTCACCAACACATAGGGACGGAAAACAACCTTCATTATGTCACAGAGCCTGAGGGCCAGGAGCTGGGTCAGGGCACAGCAGGGGTGGCTTCTCACTGCTCCACGATGTCTGGGGCCTCCGTTGGAAAACTCAAAGACGGGGGCTGGAATCTGGCCATTGATGCTGGCGGTCACCCAGCCTGGGCCTCTCCAGGTAGAGAGGGGGGACGTGAGTCCAGGCCTTGGTCCTTCTGCATGGCCTTGGGTCTAACTATGTCTGGGGTCCCCCTGTTGTGTGTTGTGTCTGTCCTAACACCCTCTTCCTATAAGTGTTGGCCGATAGTCACCTCCCCCGGGAAGCCCTCCCTGATCTCTCTGGGTCGGGCTGAGCACTGGCTGCCTGTGCCTGGAGTCATTGTCTCCTTGCTGGTGTCCCCCACAGGCCTGGGCCTCCTTGAGGGCAGGAACCGCATCTTCCTCATGTCTGATTCCCGACTGCCCGGAGTACGGATCAGGCTGAGGTGGCTTTGGCTCTTTTCTTATCTTGGCTGAGTTGCCCCTTTCAGAGCTTCCTTCCACCTGCCTCGTTTCTAAGCTCATTTGGATCAAATATTCACACATTTTATGGGGCCTCCTTCCTTACCAAGTGCTCCCTCTCCTGTCCCCTTCAACTCGCTCTCCACAAAGCAGCTAGAGGGGTCTGGTTCAGGGTTAAGGGTACCAGGGCATGGCCCTCCCAGCTCAGAACCTTCCTATCTATACATGCTGTGGCTCCCATTAGGAGTGAAATCCTTGCCCGTCTGCGGTCTACGCGGCCCCGTGGTGTCTGTCCTCTGCCTCCCTTGCAGACCTCATTTCCTACCACCCCCTTCCCTATTCCAGCGACACTGGCTCCCTTTCTGCCTGAACACGAAACGCTCTATCCCACCTTGGGATTTTGCACTTGCTGTTCCCTCTGCCAGGAACGCTTGTCCTTCACGTCCTTACGTGGCTACTCCTTATCACTGAGAGCTCAAATCCCACCTCCTCCGACTCCCCTCAACCCTCCGTATAAGAGGTGTCCTCACTCCAGTCGCTCTTTCTCCCAGCACCCTCCCAGTGTTTCTCATAGACATTATGGCTCGAAATGATCTAGCCCAGCCGTGGGCAAACTACGGCCCGCAGGCCAGATCCGTTTGAAATGAATAAAACTAAAAAAAAAAAAAAGACCGTACCCTTTTATGTAATGATGTTTACTTTGAATTTATATTAGTTCACACAAACACTCCATCCATGCTTTTGTTCCGGCCCTCCGGTCCAGTTTAAGAACCCATTGTGGCCCTCGAGTCAAAAAGTTTGCCCACCCCTGATCTAGCCTTTCTGTGTGTTTACCCGACACGGCTGATCTCCCGCGCTAGCGTGCATGCTGGCTCAGGGCTTGTTCATGGCGACACAGAGCATTCAGAACGAAGCCTGACGAGTAAGTATTTGCTGTATGAATGAATGAAGACCCATTGCACAGATGGGACCATCCAGGTCCAATCAGCCTAACTGACTGAGTCTGTGGCTCTGGGCCTCCATCCTTCTCGCCTCTCCCTGCTGGGGCTCCCCTCCTTCCCTTACCACCCACCCGCTCCCGTGGGATGTCGGGAGCACTCCTTGTCCTCAGGAGCCCAGGCTGGGAAGGGTTGACAAGCGGGAGAACGCAGGCACGCAGCCACACAGCTGTTCCAAGAAGCCAGAGAGATCCTGGTCCAGGGGGAGAATGAAGCTCCCAGCTCCCGGGGAGGTGAGAACAGGCAGTTGTCTCAGCCAGCGGAGCGGGCGGGAGGCGCCTCTCCTGGGGTTATTGATGGATCAGACGCAGAACTGCAGATTATGCTACGTGCAGGCTCCGGCTGCCGAGTGCGGAGTGACGGGCCCCGGGAGGGAGATGCTTGCCAAGGAGTGGCTGGCTGGCTCGTTTGCTCCCACCCCGGGATTTATGGAGCTGCCCTTGAGCGGGAGTCTCTGACGGAGATATAGCGGCCTGCTTATCTGCTGGGAGTGGGCCCTCCCGATGAATCTGAGCAGCTCCTGTCGCAGCCACCCCGCGGGAGGCCGTGGGAGATCTACAGCCCGCTCGCCTGGCCCAATCCCTCTCCCGCTCAACAGCCAACAACCGTTTAGCCAGGAGAGTAAGGGCTCGGCCCACGTGGTCCCTGTGCAATAATAACGCTTGGTGGCTAAGAAGGACGGCGCTGCCCAGATGTCTGTCCCCCAGCTCCTGGGAGGACAGCTGGCTGCCATCCGCAGTGGCCCTGTGTGTCCGGACATGACCAGCTGCCCGCTCCCAACGGCAGATCCTGCGATGCACCCAACACAGAACTGCAGGCCTCGGGGGAGACCTGGGACTCGTGTATTGAGGCCCCTCGTGAGCGCCAGGCACATGCCACACGCCCGTCTCCGTGATGCCCTTGGTCGCCCGGAGGAGTGAGCAGTACTAGCTCTTTCGCAGATGCAGACTGAGATTCGGGAGAACTGTGCATTATGCTCGCTGCTTAACGTTTACATCCGCCCTGGGAGGTGGACATGGTGAGTGAGCGTTAGAGATTAGGAGCTTGAGCCTCCTCGAGGGACAGTGGGGGAGAAAGGACAGATGGCTGTGGGTTGTGCCCTCCTGTGCACAGACACCAGTCAAGCTTTTTGCATGTGCCTGGTCGCCATCACAGGGCGGTAGTAGGTAGGTGGGTTCTACTATCCCCACTGGATGAATCAAAACTGGGCTGGGGTGGGGAGGGGGTTGGTAACAGAGGGAGAGGGTATTTGGGGGTGGGAGGGCCGAAGTTTTTTCTCTTTCCACATCGCACGGCCGGACTGAGAAGCTTCTTAGGGACCACACTGGACTCATCTTCTGGTTCCACAGCAGGCATCTGCTGGTGGGGGCTGGGCACGATGGTCTTTATTTGAAAGATCAGGGACCCAGCTCCCTGCCCCCGCCCCCCCCCCATCATTATTACCTCCTGCTGACACCTCCCTGCAGAGACCCTGCCTACCAGCCTCCCACAGCCCGGGCTGGGCAGGCACATTGGGAAGCCGCCTAGGATGTCTCTATCCCCAGCTGGGGCCTGTCGGGTGGTCTCCTGCCACCTCCTGGCAGCCTGCCCTGGGAGACGCAGGGTAAAGCACTTTGACCACAGAAGCCCTGGGGAGCTGGAGCGAGTGAGGAAGAGCGAGAGCATGAGTGTGAGAGGTTTACATCCAGCTCAGATCAGAGGGCCCCACCCAGCGCGGTTCTGCGGGGCCTGTCCCTGTCAGGCAGCAGGGACAGCACAGGCAGAGACGGGAGAGGTGGCAGGCCCCTGGGCAGGTGCCCCACGGCCCGGCTGTCAGCCCTCTGACCCTGTCATCACCTTTTGGGTGAAGAACCAAACCTTCCCTTTACTCCAGCTCAGTAGGGAGCCTCAGAGCCAGAGGCCCTCAGGGACCGCCCTCCTGTGACAGGAGGGGAAACGGAAGCTGTGCAGGAGAGAGACCCGCCAGGCTGCCCGGCTGACCGTGGGCAGAGCTGAGACTGGGGTGCGGAACTCGGGGCGTGTTCTTTCCACGGCAGCAGAGGAAGCGAGGACGTAGTGAAGAGCATAGCTTCGGAGCCCGGCAGGCCTCGGGGCACGTGTGGGCCCCACCCAGGCTGACCGCTGTGTGACCTTGGGCACCGGCTGCCACATCTCTGCCTCCTCACAGGACGCCTGTGGGTGAGGACCACTGTGAGGCCCGAGGGGGACAGGCACCTGCAGAGCGCTCAGTGCTGCTTGCCGTCCTCATTGTTGTGGTGACTTCATGCGCCAGCAGAGCCCACAGGGAAGGAGGGGCGGAGCAGGGGGTGGGCAGGATGTAGAGGCAGAGGGTGGCAGGGGCAGGCAGCTTCTTCCCAGAGCGACTGGCCCGTTTAGGGCCCTGGACTTCTTGGCGGTGCCCGCTCCTAGGAGGGTCAGATACTTGACATGGATGATCTCCTTTAATCTTCCCAACAACCCTAGGAGCTGGGGGAATTATCCCCATTTTGCAGATGAGAAAACTAAGGTTCTGACAGGTTACGCAACTTACCCCGTTACAGCCAGTGAGAGATAGGACAGGATTTGAATCCTGTTTTCATATATATATATTGATTTCAGAGAGGAAGGGAGCTGGAGAGAGAGCTAGAAACATCAATGATGAGAGAGAATCATTGATTGGCTATCTCCTGCATGTCCCCCCCCCCCCCCCCCCCCTAGGCACAACCCAGGATCAGGCATGTGCCCTGACTGGGAATTGAACTGTGACCTCCTGGTTCATAGGTCGAGGCTCAACCACTGAGCCACACCGGCTGGGCAAACCCCGGTTTCTTTGGCTCTGTCCATCTCCCCTGAGCCCAGCCTCATTTTCTGGGGGCACCTGTGCTTACAGGGCACGGGATGGGCAGCTGCTCCGGTTCAGAACCTTTAAGAGGCTGGACCCCACCCTGCCCTGGCCGGTCTGGGGCCCCCATCTCTGGGGCTCCCTCCTGGGCTACGCCGTGTCCAGCTTTACCCAACAGAGGGAGCCAGTGCCCTGGTTCTCCGGCCTCAGAGTGGCCCACCTGGCCCTGCTTCGTTTCCATGGAGACAGGTGGTGGGGTTGACTTGCCCCAAGTTGGTGCTGAGCGAGGCTGCCCTCTGTTTATTTCCTCCTCTGCTCCTGCCCGCACTGTTGATGTTCTTGACTTAGGTCCGCGCTGTGGTTTTGACTGGGGGATAAAACAAAATAAAACAGGATGGCGTTTTATAGTAAATTACTTGAATATTTATGGTGCCGTGTGCCCTGTTTCCTGACAAAGTAACTCTATTTAGTTTCCAAGTGGAATGTTTCTCTTCGGGTGTTTTAGTTCTCCACCCCCCACGCGCTCTCGCTTATCCCTTCGCACCCTCCTCCTTTCCTGCCTCCATCCTCACCGCTGATGGCAGCCTCATGGGAGGAGGGAGAAGCCATTGCACCCCCTCCAGTTACTGAGAGGAGACGGGGCCCAGAGGGGAGGAGCCTGGGCCCAGGTCACACCAGGGGCTGGTGGCTGGCACCTGGAGGCAGGACTAGATCCAGGATCCCACGGGCCTGGCAGGATATGCAGGCGGCCAGTGGGCTCAGCCCAAGTTTGGGGGCATGTTCTCAGAGTCAGCGGAGGCCCAAGGGCCACCCCCAGAGCTGCCCCCAGCTCCCCTTCCCAATGCCAAGGCAATGTGTGGGTGCCTTCCCTTCCCCTGCCCCTCAGGCTGCCTTCTGGGAGCCACTGTCATGTCATCTTTCTTCTCAAAGCTAACATCTAGCCCGTCCGATGTGGCTCAGTGGTTGAGCGTCGTCCTAGGAACCAGGAGGTCATGGTTCGATTCCCAGTCAGGGCACATGCCCGGTTGCAGGCTCGGTCCCCAGTGCGGAGCGCGCAGGAGGCAGCCGATCAATGATTCTCTCTCATCATTGATGTTTCTCTCTCTCTCTCCCTCTCCCTGTCCCTTCCTCTCTGAAATTAATTTAAAAAATATATTTTTTAAAAAGCTAAAATAAATTAATTTATTGGGAGGGAGGGGACCATCTTTGAGGCCATCTTTGAGGTTCTTGGCAACTTGATTTGTATAAAAAGGCCAAGATTGCACCCCCTGATAAAGTGCTAGCACATTAAAAAGCTGCCAGGGTGGGTGAAGGGAGGAGCAGCCTGGAGCAACCTCCTTCTCCCGGAGCCATGGAGCCCCAGGAACATCCTGGGTCCCTGTCCATCCGGCCGCACCCCCCCACCAGGGAGCTGGCGCTGTCTGCTAGGCACCAGGCGAGGTCTTTTAAAGCCCTGTGGCTCCAAGTGTGCCCATGGCATCAGCGGGCCAGGGAGCCCGTTGGAAATGCAGACACTCCGGCCCGCCCAGACCTGCTGAGTCAGTCTCTGGTAACAAGATCCCCAGGTAACTGTTGGCACCTGCGAGCTGAGAAGGGCAATGGTAAACCTCACTTTTCATCAGCACCCCCCCTGCTTCACAGATGCAGACACTGCGGCCAGGAGGGGAGCCGGCGGCCCAGGCAGCGCTGTTATTAAGCCACGGGGCTGGGGTGCGGACTCTGGTCTTTTTAACGCCGAAGAGCGTGAAGGGTGGGAAGTATTTCAGTGGGACCAGAAGGAGATGAGGGCCTTGAGGAGAAGGGAGGGCTGGACGTGAAGATGGGAGGCAGCAAGGCTGCGCTCAGGAAGTGGATCGGAGTCCCGTGGGAAGAGGCCCGGGACAGGCTGGCGTCTTGACCTTTCCCTGGGCCCTGGCTGCAGCTGCACTGACCTCAGGCCTGGCCCAGTGTGGAACCCAGGACAGAGGGACAGGCCCCTGGGGCTTGGAATGCAAGGAGTCAGGAGGGCTGTGGGGAGGAGCCCTGAACAGGAGGATGGATACTGGCCCCCAGGGTCACATGAGGGGACCATTTAATGCCACTTTGAGCTGCTCTGCAGGTCCCTGTCCATGTTCAGTGGCCGGTTCATGTCTCCATGTGGGGGCGGCTGGAATGGAAGCGGCCCTGGCCGGTAGCCTCTGCTCCCGACCCCCTGGGTGACCTTGCCCGTGGTGAAGGGTGCATGCCTGGAACAAGCCTGTCTGGGCTGGACTCCGCTGTGGCTCCCATCAGCTGGATGACCTGGGGCAAATGACCCCCTTCTCTGTGCCTCCATTTCCTCATCTTGTAAATGGGGGGATGATAGTCCCTGCTGCATAGGAGTTTGGAGAATTAGATAAGTCAACACCCTAAAGTACAACATCAGCTATTACTCGTCTCTAGGCCTCTGTTCCCCCATCTGTACAATGAAGGGGTTGCTCTCTCTGCTCCCTCTGCCCCCCACCCCCACCCTCTGGCTCTGACATTCCAGGATGCAAGCTCTGGGCAGCCATTTGCTCTGCGTATTTATCTCCCTTTATGGAACTCTCAGCACAGGGTCATGTGCAAGATTAATAAATAAGTGGGCAAGTAAATAAATAATGCCTTTCATTTGCGCAGTGTTGAATAGCTTTCAAAGTGCTTTCTCATGCATTCATTATCTGCGCGGAGTCTCACGCAGGTTCGGTGAGATAAGCGGCCAGGGATTATCAAAAGTGACTGGCCCAAGGTCACGCAGTTACCCGAAGTCTGCGTGAGAAGAGGCGGAAAGAGGAAGGCAGGCCAGGGCGGGTGGGGGGGAGGCTCTGGACGGCGGATAGCAGAAAAGAACATGGGGGAGAGAAAGCAGTATTTGCGAAAGCCAAGCTCAGAGCTTTGGAGTTTCTCTTTCTCTTTCAGGGTTCTTCAAATATCTCAAATCTGGGGAGTTTTCTTCCCTCACGGTAACTGGGTCAGTGGCTAGAGCTCAGTCTAACCTTTGGCCAGAATTCGCAAAATCTTGGGCAGCATTAATAAAGGTATGGCTCTCAGAGTAAAGGAGGTGAAAGAACCACTCTGTGTGGGAACCTGGTGTCCAGTCCTAGGGATTCCACTGTGAGATGGATGTTGACACAGGGGATGGGGGCGGTGATGACCCTGAACCCTGAGCCATCTGGGGCAAAGTTGAAGGACTGGCCTTGGGGAAGGGCAGGCTGGGAAGTTTCAGTAACATCTGCACATTTTTGGAGGACTGTCCACAAGCTCCCGGAGGCCCCAGGGTTCGGAAATACAACTGGGAGGCGGAAGTTCCCCGGGGAAAATTTAATTGCAACCGGAGAAGAACCGGCTAATCTGGGCTGTGAATCAACCCCTGGCCCCCACCGGTCTCCCTCCCCAGACACACTGAGGCTTAAGGTCCCTGGGTCCCCCTTTTCCTGGCTCTCCCCTCAGCCTCCCCGAAGCCCCTTCCAGGCTGCAGGAGTGGGGTGGGCCCTGGCCCTTGTCACTCTCCCCCAGGGACGGATTGCTCCCTGAGGGCTGAGCGGGGCGTGGGGATCCCTGCCTTGGATGCAGGCTGACCTTGAGGTCCCTCTGGGCTCTGGATAGAAGTCCTGCGGGGCTGCGTGCAGGGAGGGCCCTTGGGAACCTGACCGGGCTTTTGAAGAGAGCACGTGTGTGTGTGTGTGTGTGTGTGTGTGTGTGTGTGTGTGTACAGGATTAAAACGCTGGTGCAGCTGCTTGTTGCAGAGGCTCAAGTCACTGAGGACTGGGCTAATGTTGGAGGGAGGGGGGCTGGCAGGGGGGCTGGGATCCTGAGACGAGACAAGGAATGAGATCTCCATCTCTTAGTGGAGCCTGCTGCCCCCTCCGCCACGTGCGCATCCTCCGATGGAGAAGAAAACAGTGAAAAACAGTGATTATCATGGTGTTTGGGAATCCTCACACCCCCTTGGAGGCGACAGGATTGGTGGCAGGACTGGATCTGTAAGAGAGTGAGAACGAGAGAGGCTTAAAGAACCCCCGGCTTGCCAGCTGTAATCGGCTTCTGTTCTGCTCTCTCTGCTGGCGTCTGGGCTGCCTCAAAGGGAGACAATTTCCCTCTAAGAAGCTTTATGGCTCCTGCCGCCACCATCTCAGGGGCTGGAACACAGGGGCCGCTGCTGCCTGAACTTGGTGCTCTGCGGAGCCTGCATCACCCCACGTCCCAGCCCTGCAAGCGCAAGGAGCTTCCAGAAAGGTCCCCCCTCCCTCTCTCCTCCCTCTCCCCTCTCTCTCTGATCCAGTTACTCTGTCTCTCTCTTTGTCCTTCTCCCTTATGTTCCCACTCCCTCCCAGCCCTGTGATTGATCGGGGCCTGTGGGGGGGGGGGGGGGGACGACACTCCTTGTTCCTCCCAGCCCCACGGCAGTGAGGCCCACAAGGCGGCAGACTAGGACTGAGGGAGGAAGGAGTGGAGAGATTGGAGGGTGCAGCTAGGTGCTCAGGACTGGTATTTTGCCTCTCGTACCCCCAAACCTCACCTGGGTCCTGCATTTTATCTGGCAAACCTAGTCTTAACTGCTCTGGGAGGGTCCTTGAGCATCTCCCTGGCTGCGAGGGCACCGTCCTAAATCCCAAGGCCAACCATTTGTGAAGAAGCACAAAGGCCCAATCTGTCAGACTACGACAACTGATGGCCTTTACATTTCTTAAAATTGGTTTCAGAGAGGAAGGGAGGGAGAGAGATAGAAACATCAATGATGAGAGAGACTCATTGATCGGCTGCCTCCTGCACGCCCCCTCCTGGGGATCGAGCCCGCAACCTGGGTATGTGCCCTGACTGAGAATTGAACTGCGACCTCCTGTTCATGGGTTGATGCTCAACCACTGAGCCACACTGGCCAGGCACAACTGACGGCCTCCAGCAATCAATGAGTGCTGTCATCATTGTCTAAGAAAAATTCGCTGTCGAAACATGGAGGCACCCCGTTTAGAGATGATGAGAGTGAGGCCCAGAGAGACAGGTTGAGTGGCCCGAGGTGCTGCTGTGAGCTGGGGCGCAGAAGGCTTGGGCGGGGGCCCTCTGACTCCTTGCTCAGTCATGAAGCAGCCAACTTCCTAATGGGAAAGGGTGGGGACAGACACAGCAGCCCGGGCTGAGGAAGGGCAGGGGGCTCCCCCCGGGACAGACCCAGGCTCACGTCTGGCCCCTTAGCTTCCCTCCCTCCTGTCCACCCCTTACTCCCCTGCCAACCCATTTCAGATTCTTCATTATTACTTGCTTCATGGGAAATCATGATCTGGAGTTTAAATAACAATGTATTGTCGGCATTTTTTGTTTTCTGTCTCTCCCTCTAGAATACAAGCCCCGGTGGCTTTGTCTGTCTTGGCCAATTGCTGTAACTCTGGCACCTAGAACAGAGTCTGGGACACGAGTACTCAATGGAAATCTATTGAGTGAATGAATGAATGAATGAATGACTGTAAGCACCTGAAGAACACACTGGCTTTGCCAAGCCAATACCCAGGCTCCTTGTTGTGGTGGCCACACTGTGGTTATCCTTTGGGGATTCTCTCACTCTATGTTGTGGGTAGGACTCACCTCTTCCTCGGTCTCTGAGCCAGGTCCACAGCCTAGGCCCGGCCATCAGCTAATTCCTTCTCCCTGACCAGGAGCGGGCACTGGGCCAGGCTGCTGCAGGGAGACCCAGTCCTGGGACATTTGCTGCCAGGGTAGCCGGAGGCAAACCTGTGGCTGCTGGTGGGAAAGCAAGTCTGTCTGGGAATGAGCCCCACACAGAGGGAGGCGGATCCAAGAGATGGAGAGAGACAGGTTCCTGGCGACAGTTGCTGGAGCACCTGGATCCAGATGTGCCTGAAGCTACCCCCAGACTTTCCAGCTGCATGAGCCAGGAAGTAATCTTTTCTGCTTCAGCCTCTTTGAGTTGTAATTTATTATTACAACTGGAATTGTCCTCATTAATACAGATTGGAAAAAATATCTTAAATCATCTTTTTATTCCCATTTAGCATCTAACAGGGCCTGGCGTGCAGTAGGCACTCAATATGTGTTTTGAGTGAATAAATGATTGCAAGCACTTTAAGGGAATAAATCATGTCTAAACGTTAACAATTTTCCCTTTTTCTATCCAGACAAATGCTCGGCACACATTATGCATGCAGTAAATGCTGGTTGATCCCAGTTGGAGGCGATTCATCTCTTCGTCTCTCCCTTCTCCTCCATGAACTTTCTGTTAATAGAGGCCCCTGCCTCTGAGCCCCACCCCCTTGGGCTCCTGAGCTCTCATTCTCTCGTTCTTCTCTCTTTTAATAATCACAACAATTTGCAATTTATCATCTAGAATAGGTCCATGTCCTAAGTCCTCCAATAATCTGGGGGGAAAGTGAACACTAACAAATAAAACCATAGGTGTTGGGTATGCAGGTGCTGATGGAGTTATTCCTATCATGTTGCTTATGCAAGCAGTTCAGTCTCACATTATTCTCCAAAGAGAGGAAGGCAGCAGAATGCCTAGAAAAGTTTCCCTGGTGCTGCCTCGCTCCTCATTACTTTGGGAAGCAGGACATGATATCTCGGGAGGAACAACGATGGTGTGAATGCTCTGGTCTCCCTTGGGTCTCCTAGTGCTGGCAGGTGACCAGACATTAAAATGAGAACTCCATCTCATTAAAAATTTCAAACACACGAAAAAGTAGGGGCAGTAATAGGACAATCCACCACATGTTCATCAATCAGCCTCAAAAACTCATGGCCAATCTCATTTCATCTCTACACTCACCCACTCCTCCATCCCTCACCCTGATTACTTTGAAGCATATCATTTTATATGGAAACTAGAGGCTCGGTGCACAAATTCGTGCATTGGTGGGGTCCCTCGGCCTGGCCAGCGAACGGGGCCCATTGGGGCCATCTCGCCCAGTCCCAATCGGGGCTGATCAGGGCCGGCCGGCCAAGGGGAGGGACCATGAGAGGTTGGCTGTGGGAGCGCACTGACCAGCAGGGCGCAGCTCCTGCATTGAGCGTCTGCCCCTGGTGGTCAGTGTGCATCATAGTGAGCGGTCTTCTCGTCATTCTGTCATTTGGTCATTCGGTCGCTTAGGCTTTTAGATATATATATATTAATATGCATATCTAGTTGATAAACGCTCTTTTGAAACTACAATCGCACTGTGGTAGGTTGTTACAGCATGACCTCCAGTGAACCATGCCTCTCAGTGTTCATGCCCTTGTGACGTCCCCTCCTACATTGCCTCTGTGCTTGACTATGTGACTTTCTGGGCCCATGAGACAAAAACAAACATGATGCAAGGCGGAAGCTCAGAAAGCACTTGGCTATTGGGTCTTCTCTTTCTTGCCGCTTGCTGCCAATACTTCTGCCACCAAATGAAGAAGCCCGGGGCCCAGGCTGCCCCCTTGTGAATGAGAGGCCATATGGAGCATAGCCATTCCCATAGAGTCCATGCATATGAGTGAACTAACCACACCATGTGGGACAGATATGAGCCATCCCAGCTGACACCTGCCCCGATTGGTGATTCACAGAACCATGAACAAACAAAACAGTCCTTGACTTAAGCCACTAAATTTGGTGTGGTTTGTTATGCAGCAACAGCTAACTGATGCACACACCAAAAACTGAACATTAATTCTTTAATTTCATTAAATACTCTATCAGCATTGACATTTCCTAGATTGTCTCATAGACTTTTTTTGTACTCTGTTTTTATCAGGAGCCAATAATATCTACATATTTTGATTGATTGGTCTGTCTCTTACGTGTCCTTTAATCTATAATTCCCACTTCCAGTATATATTTTTTCTCGAGGAATTAATTTTTTATAATAACTGGGTCCTTTGTCCTATAGATTTTCCCACACTCTGATTTTGCGGAATGCCATGGTCCCATTTAATGTGTTCTTCTGTCCCTAAATTTCCTTAAACTGGCAATTAGATACATCAGGAAGGCTTGATTTATTTCTGTGTTGTGCTCTTCCATCAGGAGGTGTCAATATCTAGCTGTCTTTCGGTCATGGAACTGTCCGTGACCCTGTCCTAGACTGATTCACCCATTAGTTATTACAAAATGATACCACAGACATTCACTCTTTGTTTCTCAGCTGTAATACTTCTTCTATAAAGATGACATTTTCCTCATGAAATATTTAGCTACCTGTGGTATCATTTGTATGGGAAAGATAGGATACGTGTTGGGTTTTTTACCTTTATTGGCCAGTTTTCAAAAGAATGAGTTTGTTCCTTAGTATTTTCCAGAAGTGACCAATTAGGTTTATTTTATGTTTTCAGTATCATTGTAAACTCATGGATTTAAACATCTGGATGTGTTTTTATTTAAAACTTATTTATATTTATTATTATTATTATCCTCACCTGAGGATATGTTCACTGATTTTAAAGAGAAAGAAGGAGGGAGAGAGAGAGGAGAGAGAGAGGGAGGGAGAGAGAGAGAGAGAGAGAGAGAGAGAGAGAGAGAGAGAGAGAGATGAGGGAGAAACATGGATCAGTTGTCTTCCATATGTGCCCTGACCAGTGATTAAACCTGAAACCTAGGTATGTGCCCTGACCCAGAATTGAGCCTATAACCCTCTGGCACCCAGGATGATCCTCCAACCAACTGAGCCACCGGGCCAGGGCAGATGTGTTTTAATAGAGTGTATTATCTTTACTGATGCTTATATTGCACCAGCTTTGACCAGTGGGATCCTATTCAAGTTTGCTCCTGAGTCATTTTGACACAAATCTTGTAATCTTTGATCATGTTTGATAGCTTCCTTGTTTCTGGTATAAAGATATTATGGCTTATCTTGTACTTTTCCCTGTCCTGGTCTTAGAATTAGCTCTTTCTTCAAAGATACTTGATTTTTTTGATATGCTTATACATGATATTTCACAGGTAGAAAAAAAAACTTCAGTGAGTTTTTCTTTGTTAGAACAGAAAAGCCAGAAATTTTCTAGGAGCTCAACTTGCTTGCTGAAGATACGTGGCTTTCCCTGAGATAAGTCTGGAAAACTCTACCAGGTAAGAGTTTATCATTCTTGTGTTTGCAAAAAGCAACAGTCAAGACAGATGACAGTTCTTGGGGATCCACAGTTTTCCATAACAAAGAAGAGAACCTACCTTTGTACACAAGGAGCAAAAGAGAGAGTGATTTCAGAGCTGGTTGAAATGTATTGGAGAGCCAAAGATGGGGAGGTGCTCAGAGGCATGACTTGAAGTCTGAGTCCTGACTGGGGACCTTGGACCCATGTCATAGAATGTATACAACCAACTTGGGAAGGCTGACTGCGTTTTGGGGAGCAGGGATGCCTGGAGATCTACCACCCCCGAGTCAGAGTGCTATTTCTATTACGGATCCTGGGCAGTTAGCTTTTCTCAGATCCACTTTTCTCATCTGAGCATGGAGATGCGCTAACTACTTCTGAACACAAATTGAAGATTAAATGAGATGCTCAGATAGACGCAGCAACAACTTGTATTGCCCAACCTGAGTGATTCTCTTTTGTTTGCCCCATTCCTGAGACACTCTATGCCCTCTGGACAATTTCCATTTGGTTCTTTATCAAAACTAAAGTAGTGTCAGAAATCCCTGTCACTTTTCTTGGAGGAAAGAGAGAGAGAGAGAGAGAGAGAGAGAGAGAGAGAGAGAGAGAGAGAGACTTTGCCCAGAGGCTCTAGGTTCCCATGGTGGGTCCATCAAGTTCAATGAACTCCATGTGGAGTCCAGGAGGGTCTGGTGTTTGTTCCCTCTGGGGACATGACCTGACCTCCTTCTCTCCCTCTCTCCCTCTCTCTCTCTCTCTCTCTCCATATATATATTTCAGAGAGGAAGGGAGAGGGAGAGAGAGATAGAAACATCAATGATGAGAGCGAGTCATTGATTATCTGCCTCCTGCATGAGGAGGCAGCCAACCTGAGCATGTGTCCTGACCTGGAATTGAACCATGACCTCCTGGAACCACTGAGTCACACCGGTCGGGCTGAGCTCCGACTCTTGATGATGATGATGATTGATGATGCTAGCAATAATAGTTACAGATAACATTGACTGAGCGCTTTCTATACACCGGGCTCTATTGTATTATATATGTGTTTCTATTTGCCTGAGCCACCACTCTCTCTCCTCCAGGTTGAGCAATAACTTCCTTGCTTCACCCGTACTGCCCTACTGACTATTCTTCGCAAACTGTCCAGAGAGATCCTTTGAAAACATGAGTCAGATCATGTCACTCCTCAAAGGCTTTGAAAGTCTTCTTATCTTACTCTGAACAAAACGATAGAGCACACACAAGGGTCTCCCCGCCTCTCACCACCGGGTCTCTCGCAATTCTCTGATCTCATCTTTACTCTTTCCTTTCTGCAGTAGCCACGCTGGCCTCTTGGCACGCACACCACAGCCTCAGAGTCTTCACTCCTGCTGTTCCCTCTGCATGAAACGCTCCCTTCCCCACCCACTCTCTCACTTCCATCAGATCCCCGCTCAAACACTGCCTCCTGGGCAAATCTTCCCTTTCCTGATTGTCCTATATAAATCCCCCCCCCCCATGCTCTCAATTTCTAGCCCCTTCTCTTCACGGCATTTCCACATCATATCTTTAGTCTTTGTTACTATCTGTTCTGCTCCCTACAATGCAAACCCCGTGAAAACAGGCATTTTTATCTGTATCGTAAGCCCAGAAGACAGTGACAGGTACATAATAGATGGGCAATAAATATTTGTCGAGAAAATGAATGGATATTTACTCATGTAATAATCTCAGTAATCTTCTGAGGTAGGTGCGATTATTTTTCCATTTACAGAAGCCAAGGCAGAGCTATCACCCACCCAAACTCATGGATTTAAACATCTGAGCAACCAGAAATGTGCTCAAGATACACAACAAGTACGTGGGGAAATGGAGTTGGCCAATCGGGCTGGCAGATGGGCACTGATGAGACTCTCCCTCACCTCTTTCCTTGTCCTCCGACATGGGAGTTTATGGGGGTTCTTTCCCTCTACACCCACCTGGGCTTCTGCCCTGGTGCCTGCTGCCTGCTCTGCCCTGGAGTTCAGGCTGAACAAGGAAGAAGGAGCCTCGAGGTGCCCTTGTCCTCCATGCCTGAGCCGCCAGCTCCACGTACAGTAGTCCCTCCTCATCCGCTGTATCACTTTCCATGGCTTCAGGGACCTGGGGTTAATTGTGGTCTGAAAATATTAAATGGGATTTCCAGAAATAAACGACTCATATGTTTTAAATTGCACACTGGTCTGAGTAGCGTGATGAAATCTCGTACCGTCCTGCTCCTTCCCGCCCGGGGCGTGAATCATCCCTTTGTCCGGCGTTTCCACGCTGTATAGGGTATCCGCTGATTAGTCACTTAGTAGCTGCCTTGCTTATTAGACGGACTGTCATAGTGTCACAGTGCCTGTGTAAGTGACCCTTGTATTATTGCTATAATTATTCTATTTTATTAATAGTTATTGTTGTTAATCTCTTACGGTGCCTAATGTATAAATTAAACTTCATCACAGGCATGCACACATAGGAAACAATGTAGTATAGTATATAAGGTTCTGTATTATCCACAGCTTCCAGCATCCACTGGGGGTCTTGGAAAGTACCCCTCACAGATAAGGGGGGGACTACTATATGCCGTCTCCCTGGCTGCCCTGAGCCTGCTCAGCCCCTCCCTGCAGGAGGATTCGCCATCCCCCCAGAGACTCGCCTGCCTCAGCCTGACAGCCAACGACTGCGTAAAGGGAAGACAGAAAAGGTTGAAGTGGGGAGGAGGCACCCACGATCATTTCTTCACTCCCCATGAAAGATTTCCCATCTCCATCTCAGAGACCAGAGAGAACAGGGCTGGAGGGGAAGAGGAGGTCTGAAGCAAGGCAGGACCTGTGTGATGCCATCATTTTGGCAGAGCTATGTCAAAACGGCCATGTTTACAAAGTCTTTGTGGCTTTTTGTTTTTATGTTTTAAAATTTATTTTCAAATTTTCCCACAGAAAACTTTGCTCTTTGTGTGTGTGTGTTTTAAAGATATTTTATATTATCAGAGAGAGAGGAAGGGAGAGGGAGAGAGAGAGAAACATTGATGTGAGAGCAAAACATCGATCTCTGCCTCCTGCATGCCCCCTGTCCTGGGGGATCTAACCGGTGACTTTCGGTGCACAGGATGATGCCCAACCGAGTCACACCTGCCAGAGCAGGTTTACTCTTTGGCAGAGGACAGTTCTATGAGTTTTGGCAAAGGTTTAGCATTTGTGTCACCACCACAATCATGACACAGAATAGTGCTGTTCGGTCATTCTCCTGGTTTCCTTGTGTTGCCCTTTTGTAGTCAGCCTCTCCTCTGAGGCCTCCCCCTGGAAATTATTAATATACTAATGGCCCGGTGCACGAATTCATGCACATTGAAAGGAAATTAATTAGAAGAAATATTTTAATATTGCTATTCACACTTTTTCTATAATAGAAGTGTCAACCAAATTCACGATCGACAATGACAGATGAAAAACACACGTGCAATTGGTGCCAGTGAGAGCTTTATATGCATCGTGTATGCATGAGTCAACTTAGCCTTTTATATATATATATAGAATAAACTTGCTTAATTAGACCTGCCTTCTGATTTAGCTAAATTTTTTTCCAGCCCAGTGAAGCACCCCAACTTCTCTTTCAGGTAATTGTCAGCAACACAGCAGTAAATATCAACATGAAGCAGATTATTATTGTAGATCACTCAGGGAGAACAAAGGGTAAAATATTTAACTGCAGCAGCGTTTGACTATATTCTGCGCAGTGAGAAAACCTGAAGTCATTTTCAAGGTCCACCATTTCTTCTTTTCAGTCGGGTCAAGTTTCTAAGCTTTCTAAATCTCCATTTTCCGGCTAATGAAAAGAAAATAGGATTCTACTGAGTCTCCTATCTACCTACTCCAGGACTTCTATGAGGATCAAATGAGATGAGGCATGGGAAAACGCTTCACAGACATTTGGTTAAAGTGTAAAATGTTTCCACCTGGCTATAAAGCAAGTCGTGTTTCTGGGCTAAAGAAACTGCAAGAAGGCTAGTCGCTAGGGAGAGGAAGCCGGGCATTGCTACGTGATGTCATTACCCGGACAGACACTTAGCATATTAGCCTTTTCTATATAGAGATCCCCCATCCCTTTTCTTTTTCTTTTTCTTTTTTTCTTTTTTTTTCTTTTCTTTTTTTACTCCTTGCCCAAGGATATTTTTTCATTGATTTTTAGGGAGAGTGGAAGAGAGAAGGAAAGACAGAGAGAAACATCGATGTGAGAGAAACACATTGATTGGTTGCCTCCTGCATGAAACCCGACCAGGGCCCAGGCCAGGAAGGGGTCTGCAGCCAAGGTACGTGCCCTTGACCAGAACCGAACCCAGGACCCTTTGGTCTGCAGGCCGACACCCTATCCACTGTCCCAAACTGGCTAGGGCTACCTATCCCTTTTCTAGGATGTCATAGAAATGGAAGCATATAGTATTTAACCTTTCAAGTCAGGCTTCTTCCACTTAAGATGGTGGTGTTGCATGTATCAATAGTTTATTCCTTAACACATTTTTAAAAAAATTTCAGAGAGAGGAACGGAGGGGGACGGAGAGGGAGAGAGAGATAGAAGCGGCAATGATGAGAGAGAATCATTGATTGGCTGCCTCCTGCACGGCCCCCACTTTGGATCAAGCCCACAACCCAGACATATGCGCTGACTGGGAATTGAACCGTGACCTCCTGGTCGATGCTCAACCACTAGGCCACACCGGCTGGGCTCAAAGTGAGTTTTTGTTTGGTATATGTTTGTGGTGAGTTTTCAGCTTGTGCTTAACCCTGAATCTTCTTCATCACCTCACCTGGGCCCCACGCGGGAGCACCTAGGTGACCCCTCCCAGAGTCCGAGCTGCAGCCGCCAGCGCTCACATCCTGCGAGCGGTGAGCTTCTTAGAGTTGCTTCTAGTTGAAATCAATATTTGCTGAGAAGAATGCATCTTAATTTCAGCGGCCGGTTCTCCGGGCGAGAATCGCTCTAAAACAAACCTCCAAACCCACAGACTTAATGCGTCCTAGTTCAGTTGTTTAGTAAATCTCTCTGTGCAGAGAAAAAAATCCATTAGCTGACAGGGGCAGGGGTGGGGGTGGGGGCCTGGGCAGAGAGAGCGGAGGTCCCAGGGAGGCCTCAGCAGTGGAGGTGGGACTGGGAGCCAGGGGGGACCCCAGTGAGGCCTCAGCCGTGTCCCTGGCCCAGCTGGGACTCCCCAGGCTGCTGCGAGCCGGAGGCACAGCCGGCTTCACCGACAGAATGAGTAGGAGGGGGAATGAGACTCCTTTCCCAGCACCTGCCTGGGGACGTGTTTTCTAACTGCCACTGTCCCATTCTAAATCTCCACGGAGGCGATCGATTTTCTCCTCAGCAGGACGGCGGAAAGCCGTCATTTACCCCAGAACACAGGCTTTGGTGAAACATATGAGGTCACCCTGGTGACATCCTCCCCTGACAGCCCGGGAAGGCTCCAGGCCTCAGAACACTTCCGAAATGAGGAGGTTTTCCAAATTCAGCTCTCCCCCGCTCCCTTCACTCTGTGAGTCAGGGTGTTTCTCAGCGTTTTTCACCTGGAAGGCAGGAGGCTGGTGTAGAGCCAGCTGTGGCACATTATGGAGAAGCAGCAAGTGCCAGTGGACAGAGCCATGGGCTCCGGAGTCACGGCGACCTGAGTCAGTGTCCGGTCTTGCCGATTCCCAGTGTGTGTCTCTGGGCAGCAGCTTTAACCTCCCCCGAGCCTCAGTTTCCCCAAGAGTCCCTATAGGGAAGAATCGTTATCAGGATTCAAGCCCATATACTTAAAGGATGAGGCATATAGATGGTGAGCATGACAAGGAACCAATTACCACTTTAGCACCTCAGTTTATCCTCTCTGTATAATGGGCTGAATAGTATTTGTTTCACAATAAATTAAAGACAGAGAAGGAGAAGGATGGGCTATCATGGCTCAGAAAAATAACAAGAAATGGTGGTATGGGGGGTGGGGGGAGACCCTTCCATGGTCAAATGCTAGCGATCAGAAATAAACTCAGCAGATGGGAGCAAGGTCTACAGGAAATGTGAAAGGCAAGTCTCATTGCCTCAGAAGGGTCCAGGCCTAGACTATTGGCTCTGAATTAGGACATATTACATGTTTGCGGTGCCTCCTAGTTTTACAGGCTGGGCATCCAAAACTCAGAGAGAGGCAGCAGGGTGCCGAGGTCAGCAGGCAGCTGGTTCCAGTGCCGGCTCCAATTCGGGGCTTCCGGTCCTCGTCCCCATCCCCAGCCTTTTCTCCCCTTTGCTCCGTCAGTGGGTGCCTGCTTCCACCTGCCTTTTTTTTTTTTTTTTTGTGATTGGCCTGAGTCCGAGAGGGGAGATGAAAGCCGAAGGGTGTTGATGAGGGAGGAGGAGGGAGCAGGGAGGAAGGAGGTATTTTTACCTTGAATTATTTTTATTAAATGTCACAACGGCTACGCAGCTCTTGGGATCCGAGTAGACAAATCAATGAAAATAATTACAGCGAACATCCTGCCTTCCCACTTCCCTCCTCCTTCCACTCCCACCGCTCCGTGCACTACGAGCGAGCGGGGCTGGCAACTCAGCTCTGCACTCCAGCCTCGGGGGGGCGGGGGGGGGCAAGGGCAGCGCCCCTCTGCCCTCTGCCCTCTGCGCTTCGCTTCATTTGTAGGCAGCTGAGCCTGGCTCAAGGCTCAGCTCTTGAAGAGAAGGAGCAGCTCCGGCAGCAGCAGGGAAAATGAGCCAGAGGCCAGAGAGAAACAGCAGCTCCTGCAGGGACTGAGAAACTAGGAAGAAGGCTTTTATTCTCAGAACCCACTCTCGGCTTAGAAATAACCCTTCTAGCAAGCCTTCCGTTTCTAGTCAGGTGACGAGATTGGTTAAAGCCACATGAAGAAAGGCTGCAGGAGTTACCTATCCATCCATCCACCCATCCATCCTCCCACCTACCCATCCATCCAACCAACCATCCATCAACCCACCCATATATCTACCCACCCACCCACCCACCCATCTCTCCTTACATTCATTCCATAAGCAATGACTGAGGATCCACAGGAAGTGCCATGGCAATAGGAAGGTGGGATCGCTCTGATTCCAGTTCGTGCTCTGCCAGCTCAGAGTCGGCTGTGTGTGCTGGGCATCCTTCCTTCGCCCTCCAGACCCGCTCTCCCTGCCTGTGCCCAGGGAGGGCAGCCCCCATGGACCGCATCAGCGGCTCCTAGCCCCCTGCTTTCCGCGGGTTCATGGCATGGAGAGCACCCGCAGAAGCTGAGAGGGAGGGAAGAGTAGGGTTGGAGTGCTTAACTTTTCATTTTCCTCCCCATGTGGTTCCTCAACGAAAGGTTCTGAAAGGGCCTTCTCCACACAGTCCTTCCCATCCTTGGGGTCTGGGACTCCCCCCTTCAGGTGAAGGCACCTGTAGTTACCTGCCCCGAGGTACTTCCACATCCCTGGCGGCTTTCCTATGTCCTGCCCATGCATTTTCAAACAACCCTTGTATTCAGCTTTCCTGGGGTTATTTCGGTCAGCCATCAGCTTCCTGCTGGGACCTGGCCCGATAGGATGTCTGACCCTGAGAAAGTTATGTTATTTTACCTCTTTGAGTCTCCATTTCTTCTTGGGTGAAATGGGAGCAGAAGAGCTGCTTTGCGGGATTGCTGTGAGGCTCTGGGAAGATGAGGGACGTGCCCTTCTCCCAAGGTGGCACAGCTGGCTAAGAGGCGGAGCTGGGAGGTGAAGCAAGTGCTATCTCGGCCCAAGGCCAACCTCCTCGCTGTCTCCTAGGATCTGGGACCCTGGGGTGGTGGCCCTGGGCATTCTCGGGTCAGTGGCCATGGCGGCTCATGGCTGTGGGCTCAGTGCCCCTCTCCAGCCTCATGGGACCCTCCCGGCCAGGCTGGCCTTGGGCCCTGGCGGCCATCACTCAGGTAGTGGCTTGAGGCCCGGAGTAGGGGAGGCAGTGAGCGTCCTCCTCCCACTGCTGTTAGAGAGGCTGAGCTGTCGATTCCATTCAATCACAGCCTTTGAGGAAAGGATGCCTGGCCGTTGGCTGATGAGGTCAAGGAAGTATTGTCAGATTTCTTTCTTGACTGAGCCGACGGTAAAGAGAAGGGAAGCTGATATTTGATGAGAGACTCCTACGTGACAGGCATTTTACAAATGGATTCTCTCACAACCTCCCAGCAATATATGAGGCAGGACTTCTCATCCCCCTACTTCAGGTGAGGAGACGGAGACAGAGAAAGGCGAGACAGCCCACGTAGCATCCAGACAGGAAGGGGTGGGGTGGATGAGGGACAATGCAAACCCAGCCTTTCTGCCCGCACGGCCTTTGTCCCTTCTACGATATCGGGATAAACCGAGGGAAACAATATCCTCTCTTATTGGCTCAGCAATGTGTTTTCCTTCCTGCTTCTTTGGGGACTCTGGGCCATCGATTGTCCCTCCCCTCTCTCCTGTATCTTCAACCTCGCTCTCTTCCTTGGCTCCTTCCCCTCACTCCCCTATGTTCTCGACATGTGCCTGCCCTCCCCTGCTTCCCCGCCCAGTCCCACTCTGTCCCACCCTCTCCCACTTCCTCACCTACAGCCAGGCTCTGATCCCCATCAAGTCCTGTCCAGCAAAGGTCACCATCACCTCCTGGTCCCCAGTTTTAACAGGAACTATCCGGTGTCATCTTCTTCAGCTTCATTCATTCATTCATTCATTCATTCAACAATACTGTTGAGTCCCTACTATGTGCCAGGCATGATTCTAGGTAAAGCAATGAACAAAGCAGGAGGGGAAAAAGGCAAAGATAAAGCAATGAACAAAAAAGAAAAAAAATCCCTGCCATCATGGAGCTTACATTCTAGGGGATGGGGTGACAGACCATCAACAGGCACATAAATAGTGTGGCAGTGGCAGTGAGTGCCATGGAGGAGAGATAGAGCAGGATGAGGGAGACAGAGTGGTGGGGGGAGGTGTGCCTCTTAGGTGGTCAGGGAAGACGTCTCTGAAAAGGCAGGATTTGAGCTGAGAATTGATAACAGGGAGGAGGGAGGGAGACATGTGGAGGCCGGGCTGGAGGGCTGCAGGCAGGGGGAGCACGGTGTGCCCAGGCCTGTGGTGGAGCAGGCCTGATGTGTTCATGAGCAGCAGGGGGGCCAGGGTGTCTGGAGGGAAGGGCGTCGGGGAGCAGTAGCAGGAGATGGGGTCGGAGTTCACGGGGGCCTGGTCATGTAGAGTCTTGCCGGCTGGTTGTTACTCCGAGTGAGAAGGGAAGGAATTGGAGGGTTAGAGCGGAGAAATGAGTGGTCTCACTTATGGTTGAAAGCATCCTAGTGTCGGTTTGCTGTGCAGAGAATGGACGGAAGGGGCCACGGGTGGAAGGGGTGACCGGGTCTCCTTTGCAACATTTGCCATTTGGGGGCCCCTCTTTCTTGCAGTTCTGTCCCTCTCCCCTGAGTGTGTGTCTCCCTAACCAATTCTTCCTCATCTTAGTCTGAGCTCTCCCTCCCCTTCCCCATCTATGGAGCTAATAGGCCACTTCTGCTCTGTCCGTGGCCCTGATGTCCCTCAATCACTCCGAACCCACAGGGCTCTTGAGTCCTACTCCCAGCTCTGCGCTCCGCGTGTGTTCATCCAGCTGCCTTCTGGACCCCTCCACATGGTGCCTAACCTCAAGCACCCTTGACCACGATAGATTCATAACTGAATATTCTCTTTCACCCCTACCCCCGATTCTGCTCCTTTCCCTGTATTTCCAGGCTCGGCTGGCCCCCTGATGTTCCCAGGCATGCATGCAGGACTCCTGCTCTTCGTCTCATATATCTTCCTGCTTCCCCTCTTCCTAAGATCTAATATCCCCCAAGCCGATTCCTCCCTTTCCATCCCCATCACCACTACCTTACTTTATCACATAGTGGATCACCACGGCCACCTCTTTGTCTGCAATCTGCCTACTAGTATATACTCATCACTGCTTCAGCCAGCTGCTCGGGGCTTGGTCTAGGATACGCATGTAGTTAGGAGAGTTGCCTGTCAACAGCCTCCAGTTGCTTTCCAGAAACCAACCCATATTCCCAGCTTCAGCCCCAGCTCCTCCCCAAACACCCCGGCACCCGGCAGTTCCAAACTGCTCACTGTCTCCCCAGCCCGCCGTGTTCCCATGACCCAGTGGCTTAGTTTTGGTGGCTTCTTTGCACCGGGGCCCCTCCCCTGTCTCTGCCTGAAAAAGGTCTTCTTTTCCTCTCGGATCTCACACGAAGACCTCACGCACCTTTAACTGGCTTCCCTCAGGCTCCCGGGTGCCAGTATGAGCTCCCTCGTCCACAGTTCTAGAACCCTCTGTTTCTACCGTTCTCCACTAACCGAACCTCAATTTGTGTCAATCACTGTGCTGTGATACGTTTTGTAATTTCAGCCCTCCAACTACTCTGGGGGTACCTCATCCCCTCCCCATTTCAGGTGAGACAACTGAGGCTGGGAGAGGGTAAGCAGTTTGCCCCCAGGGGGAGGAGGCAAAGTTGGCACCCAGGTGTTCAGGATCCAGAGCCTCTCTGCCAGGTAGCTTTCCCATGATCCTCCTCTTTTGCTCGTGTGTTTCTTCCCCCACTATATTCCTCAAGGACACCGGCCACTCCTTTCTCTCCTTTCTGTTCTCTCTCCCCACTGCCTAGCGCCATGCTTGGCGAGTCGCAGGAATCCACTCGGGTCTGCTGAGGGAATGCGTGCACAGATAAACTAAGGCATACAAAAGCCTTCTCCACAATCTCATGGAATCACAGCAACCTTATCAACGCCCTGAGCATCTTTCCCTCACAGCCCGGGAATGGGAGGCTTCGCCACGTGAAAGCGTCCTGCGGGGAATGAGGGGGAAGCCAGGGCTGCTGCTGTCCCATCTCTGCGTTGAGAATCCCGCACCTATGGCTTCAGGGTGGCCTGGGATGGTTCCAGGAGCCACGTGCCAAGAAACAAGTCCTCTGCGTGGATGAAGTCATGTTTCCAGGGTGAGTAAAGCGAGGTTCTCCCCGCATTCTCCTGGGGAGAGAACACAGCTGCAGTCCTCATTGTTCCAGGCGACTCCGAGCCCAAGGCCAGTCCAGCCAGAGGGCGCACTTGCCCCCACAGACACCCACCGAGGGCCGACGGGGGCGCACAGCGCTGTTCCAGGCCCGGCGAGTGGCTGAATCAATGCCCCCGGCTGCTGGGAACACCATGGGAAATGAACTCTTCAGAAAGCAAGCAAAACACAGTGCCACGAGTAGGGGGGAAAGGGATCAGGTGGATGCATGTGAAGTATATCTGCCACTCTGTATAATATATCTGCAATACCAGGAAACATGTTAGCTTCCTAATACACGTATTCTGGGATGTTTGCAGCATGTTACAGCCAGTGCTTGGTAAACAGCTCCGCAGGCATGCAGGACAGCCTGCTTCCACTTGGAGCTGATGTCACTGTGGCTTTTAAACTCTCTCCTGCCCCTGGGAACCCAGACCGGGTTGCTGGTCCCCAGAGCAACTCATCTCACCGTCACCCTTCCTATAGCCGTGGGACCGAAAGTCCATGGACCCGCCAGCTCCGTGGGAGCAGCGCCCCGTGGAGGGTGCAGCGCCCCCTTCAGGCTGCCCTGAAGTCCTGGTGTCAGCTAAGGAGGCCTTTCTCCAGCAGGGAAAGTTGAGGCCCGGACAGAAGAGGCACTGGCCTAGAGTCATTGTTCCGGGTGCCAGGGGACGGCAGAGGTAGGGCCAGATCCCGGCCACCCACAGCATTTCTGGACACTGAGCTCGGTGGGCAGAGCTCAGGGGAGAGGCTCCATCCGCCCCCAGAACCTTTACATTTGGGGCCAAGGCCAGAATCCGAAATCAAGGAACAGAGGAGGAAACAGCATCTCTCTCCCAGGCCTCTGGGCAGAACCAAAGGCCCGGTCCTTGTCCCCAGTCCCCTCCTGACACTTGCCTTCCGGAGCAAGAGGTGCAGGCGCCCCACCACTGGCCACAGGGCCTGCTGGGTGAGAGTTGCTGCTGGGGGGTGGGGGGGGCGGGGGCTGGTACTGCCCTTGGCTCCCCCTCTCTGGCTGACTTGCTGTCCTTCTTGCCTGAGGAACACTGGCTGGGGAACTTCAGGGAGCAAAGGAAATCCCCACTCGACTTTGGTTTTCGTAATCTGCCTGCAGATCTTGGTCTGGTTAACCCATGGGGTCATTTTTATTTTCCCAGAAGCT